>NC_089634.1:2762028-3068921 GCF_039881205.1 Euwallacea similis | reverse complement strand
TAAATTCCTTGATGAAATGATCGTTTCTGCCTGCTCTAGTCATTTTGGCACGTTTTCATCAATTTGGTGCAATTTCAAGCCAATACAGGCAGATTTGGCCGAAATAAGCCAAAACGTCCGATTTGAGCAAATTCCTTGATGAAACAATCTTTTCTGCCTGTTTTAGTCATTTTGGCACGTTTTCATCAATTTGGTGCATTTTGAAGTGAAAATAGACAGATTTGGCCGAAATAAGCCAAAACGACCGATTTGAGCAAATTCCTTGATGAAACGATCGTTTCTGCCTGTTTTAATCATTTTGGCACGTTTTCATCAATTTGGTTCTATTTCACGCCAAAACAGACAGTTTTGGCCGAAATAAGCCAAAACGACCGATTTGAGCAAATTCCTTGATGAAACGATCGTTTCTGACCGATTTCGCTCGTTTCTGCCTGCTTTAGTCATTTTGGCACGTTTTCATCAATTTGGTGCAATTTCAAGCCAATACAGACAGATTTGGCCGAAATAAGCCAAAACGTCCGATTTGAGCAAATTCCTTGATGAAATGATCGTTTCTGCCTGCTCTAGTCATTTTGGCACGTTTTCATCAATTTGGTGCAATTTCAAGCCAATACAGACAGATTTGGCCGAAATATGCCAAACCGTCCGATTTGAGCAAATTCCTTGATGAAACAATCTTTTCTGCCTGTTTTAGTCATTTTGGCACGTTTTCATCAATTTGGTGCATTTTGAAGTGAAAATAGACAGATTTGGCCGAAATAAGCCAAAACGACCGATTTGAGCAAATTCCTTGATGAAACGATCGTTTCTGCCTGTTTTAGTCATTTTGGCACGTTTTCATCAATTTGGTTCTATTTCACGCCAAAACAGACAGATTTGGCCGAAATAAGCCAAAACACACAGATTTGGACGAAATAAGCCAAAACGTCCGATTTGAGTAAATTCCTTGATGAAACAATCGTTTCTGCCTGTTTTAGTCATTTTGGCACGTTTTCATCAATTTGGTGCAATTTCAAGCCAATACAGACAGATTTGGCCGAAATAAGCCAAAACGTCCGATTTGAGCAAATTCCTTGATGAAACTATCGTTTCTGCCTGTTTTAGTCATTTTGGCACGTTTTCATCAATTTGGTGCAATTTCAAGCCAATACAGACAGATTTGGCCGAAATAAGCCAAAACACACAGATTTGGACGAAATAAGCCAAAACGTCCGATTTGAGTAAATTCCTTGATGAAACAATCGTTTCTGCCTGTTTTAGTCATTTTGGCACGTTTTCATCAATTTGGTGCAATTTCAAGCCAATACAGACAGATTTGGCCGAAATAAGCCAAAACGACCGATTTGAGCAAATTCCTTGATGAAACGATCGTTTCTGACCGATTTCGCTCGTTTCTGCCTGCTTTAGTCATTTTGGCACGTTTTCATCAATTTGGTGCAATTTCAAGCCAATACAGACAGATTTGGACGAAATAAGCCAAATCGGTCGATTTAAGCAAATTCCTTGATGAAATGATCGTTTCTGCCTGTTTTAGTCATTTTGGCACGTTTTCATCAATTTGGTGCAATTTCAAGCCAAAACAGACAGATTTGGCTGCAATAAGCCAAAAGGAGCGATTTGAGCAAATTCCTTGATGAAACGATCGTTTCTAACCGATTTCGCTCGTTTCTGCCTGCTTTAGTCATTTTGGCACGTTTTCATCAATTTGGTGCAATTTCAAGCCAATACAGACAGATTTGGCCGAAATAAGCCAAAACGAGCGATTTGAGCAAATTCCTTGATGAAACGATCGTTTCTGACCGATTTCGCTCGTTTCTGCCTGCTTTAGTCATTTTGGCACGTTTTCATCAATTTGGTGCAATTTCAAGCCAAAACACACAGATTTGGCCGAAATAAGCCAAAACGACCGATTTGAGCAAATTCCTTGATGAAACGATCGTTTCTAACCGATTTCGCTCGTTTCTGCCTGCTTTAGTCATTTTGGCACGTTTTCATCAATTTGGTTCTATTTCACGCCAAAACAGACAGTTTTGGCCGAAATAAGCCAAAACGACCGATTTGAGCAAATTCCTTGATGAAACGATCGTTTCTGACCGATTTCGCTCGTTTCTGCCTGCTTTAGTCATTTTGGCACGTTTTCATCAATTTGGTGCAATTTCAAGCCAATACAGACAGATTTGGACGAAATAAGCCAAATCGGTCGATTTAAGCAAATTCCTTGATGAAATGATCGTTTCTGCCTGTTTTAGTCATTTTGGCACGTTTTCATCAATTTGGTGCAATTTCAAGCCAAAACAGACAGATTTGGCTGCAATAAGGCAAAACGAGCGATTTGAGCAAATTCCTTGATGAAACGATCGTTTCTAACCGATTTCGCTCGTTTCTGCCTGCTTTAGTCATTTTGGCACGTTTTCATCAATTTGGTGCAATTTCAAGCCAAAACAGACAGATTTGGCTGCAATAAGCCAAAAGGAGCGATTTGAGCAAATTCCTTGATGAAACGATCGTTTCTGCCTGTTTTAGTCATTTTGGCACGTTTTCATCAATTTGGTGCATTCTGAAGTGAAAACAGTCAGATTGGACCGAAAGAAGCCAAAACCACCGATTTCAGCAAATTCCTTGATGAAACGATCGTTTCTGCCTGTTTTAGTCATTTTGGCACGTTTTCATCAATTTGGTGCAATTTCAAGCCAAAACAGACAGATTTGGCCGAAATAAGCCAAAACGACCGATTTGAGCAAATTCCTTGATGAAACGATCGTTTCTGCCTGTTTTAGTCATTTTGACACGTTTTCATCAATTTGGTGCAAATTCAAGCCAAAACAGACAGATCTGGCTGCAATAAGCCAAAACGACCGATTTGAGCAAATTCCTTGATGAAACGATCGTTTCTGCCTGTTTTAGTCATTTTGACACGTTTTCATCAATTTGGTGCAAATTCAAGCCAAAACAGACAGATCTGGCTGCAATAAGCCAAAACGACCGATTTGAGCAAATTCCTTGATGAAACGATCGTTTTTGACCGATTTCGCTCGTTTCGGCTTGTTTTAGTCATTTTGGCACGTTTTCATCAATTTGGTGCAATTTCAAGCCAATACAGACAGATTTGGCCGAAATAAGCCAAAACGTCCGATTTGAGCAAATTCCTTGATGAAACGATCGTTTCTGCTTGTTTTAGTCATTTTGGCACGTTTTCATCAATTTGGTGAAATTTCAAGCCAAAACACACAGATTTGGCCGAAATAAGCCAAAACGACCGATTTGAGCAAATTCCTTGATGAAACGATCGTTTCTAGCCGATTTCGCTCGTTTCTGCCTGCTTTAGTCATTTTGGCACGTTTTCATCAATTTGGTTCTATTTCACGCCAAAACAGACAGTTTTGGCCGAAATAAGCCAAAACGACCGATTTGAGCAAATTCCTTGATGAAACGATCGTTTCTGACCGATTTCGCTCGTTTCTGCCTGCTTTAGTCATTTTGGCACGTTTTCATCAATTTGGTGCAATTTCAAGCCAATACAGACAGATTTGGCCGAAATAAGCCAAAACGTCCGATTTGAGCAAATTCCTTGATGAAACAATCTTTTCTGCCTGTTTTAGTCATTTTGGCACGTTTTCATCAATTTGGTGCATTTTGAAGTGAAAATAGACAGATTTGGCCGAAATAAGCCAAAACGACCGATTTGAGCAAATTCCTTGATGAAACGATCGTTTCTGCCTGTTTTAGTCATTTTGGCACGTTTTCATCAATTTGGTTCTATTTCACGCCAAAACAGACAGTTTTGGCCGAAATAAGCCAAAACGACCGATTTGAGCAAATTCCTTGATGAAACGATCGTTTCTGACCGATTTCGCTCGTTTCTGCCTGCTTTAGTCATTTTGGCACGTTTTCATCAATTTGGTGAAATTTCAAGCCAAAACACACAGATTTGGCCGAAATAAGCCAAAACGACCGATTTGAGCAAATTCCTTGATGAAACAGTCGTTTCTAACCGATTTCGCTCGTTTCTGGCTGCTTTAGTCATTTTGGCACGTTTTCATCAATTTGGTTCTATTTCACTCCAAAACAGACAGATTTGGCCGAAATAAGCCAAAACGTCCGATTTGAGCAAATTCCTTAATGAAATGATCGTTTCTGCCTGTTTTAGTCATTTTGGCACGTTTTCATCAATTTGGTGCAATTTCAAGCCAAAACAGACAGATTTGGCTGCAATAAGCCAAAACGAGCGATTTGAGCAAATTCCTTGATGAAACGATCGTTTCTAACCGATTTCGCTCGTTTCTGCCTGCTTTAGTCATTTTGGCACGTTTTCATCAATTTGGTGCAATTTCAAGCCAAAACAGACAGATTTGGCTGCAATAAGCCAAAAGGAGCGATTTGAGCAAATTCCTTGATGAAACGATCGTTTCTAACCGATTTCGCTCGTTTCTGCCTGCTTTAGTCATTTTGGCACGTTTTCATCAATTTGGTGCAATTTCAAGCCAATACAGACAGATTTGGCCGAAATAAGCCAAAACGCCCGATTTGAGCAAATTCCTTGATGAAATGATCGTTTCTGCCTGTTTTAGTCATTTTGGCACGTTTTCATCAATTTGGTGCAATTTCAAGCCAAAACAGACAGATTTGGCTGCAATAAGCCAAAACGAGCGATTTGAGCAAATTCCTTGATGAAACGATCGTTTCTGACCGATTTCGCTCGTTTCTGCTTGTTTTAGTCATTTTGGCACGTTTTCATCAATTTGGTGCAATTTCAAGCCAATACAGACAGATTTGGCCGAAATAAGCCAAAACGCCCGATTTGAGCAAATTCCTTGATGAAATGATCGTTTTTGCCTGCTTTAGTCATTTTGGCACGTTTTCATCAATTTGGTGCAATTTCAAGCGAATACAGACAGATTTGGCCGAAATAAGCCAAAACGTCCGATTTGAGCAAATTCCTTGATGAAACGATCGTTTTTGACCGATTTCGCTCGTTTCTGCTTGTTTTAGTCATTTTGGCACGTTTTCATCAATTTGGTGCATTCTGAAGTGAAAACAGTCAGATTTGGCCGAAAGAAGCCAAAACCACCGATTTCAGCAAATTCCTTGATGAAACGATCGTTTCTGACCGATTTCGCTCGTTTCTGCCTGTTTTAGTCATTTTGGCACGTTTTCATCAATTTGGTGCAATTTGAATCCAAAATAGACAGATTTGGCCGAAATAAGCCAAATCGGTCGATTTGAGCAAATTCAGACATGAAACGATCGTTTCTGACTGATTTCGCTCGTTTCTGCCTGTTTTAGTCATTTTGGCACGTTTTCATCAATTTGGTGCATTTTGAAGTGAAAATAGACAGATTTGGCCGAAATAAGCCAAAACGACCGATTTGAGCAAATTCCTTGATGAAACGATCGTTTCTGCCTGTTTTAGTCATTTTGGCACGTTTTCATCAATTTGGTTCTATTTCACTCCAAAACAGACAGATTTGGTCGAAATAAGCAAAAACGACCGATTTGAGCAAATTCCTTGATGAAACGATCGTTTCTGACCGATTTCGCTCGTTTCTGGCTGCTTTAGTCATTTTGGCACGTTTTCATCAATTTGGTGCAATTTCAAGCCAATACAGACAGATTTGGCCGAAATAAGCCAAAACGTCCGATTTGAGCAAATTCCTTGATGAAACGATCTTTTCTGACCGATTTCGCTCGTTTCTGCCTGCTTTAGTCATTTTGGCACGTTTTCATCAATTTGGTGCAATTTCAAGCCAATACAGACAGATTTGGCCGAAATAAGCCAAAACGTCCGATTTGAGCAAATTCCTTGATGAAATGATCGTTTTTGCCTGCTTTAGTCATTTTGGCACGTTTTCATCAATTTGGTGCAATTTCAAGGGAATACAGACAGATGTGGTCGAAATAAGCCAAAACGTCCGATTTGAGCAAATTCCTTGATGAAACGATCTTTTCTGACCGATTTCGCTCGTTTCTGCCTGCTTTAGTCATTTTGGCACGTTTTCATCAATTTGGTGCAATTTCAAGCGAATACAGACAGATTTGGCCGAAATAAGCCAAAACGTCCGATTTGAGCAAATTCCTTGATGAAACGATCTTTTCTGCCTGTTTTAGTCATTTTGGCACGTTTTCATCAATTTGGTGCATTTTGAAGTGAAAATAGACAGATTTGGCCGAAATAAGCCAAAACGACCGATTTGAGCAAATTCCTTGATGAAACGATCGTTTCTGCCTGTTTTAGTCATTTTGGCACGTTTTCATCAATTTGGTTCTATTTGAATCAAGTTTTACCAGATTTGGCCGAAATAAGCCAAATCAACCGATTTGAGCAAATTCCTTGATGAAACGGTCGTTTCTGAACGATTTCGCTCGTTTCTGCCTGCTTTAGTCATTTTGGCACGTTTTCATCAATTTGGTGCAATTTCAAGCCAATACAGACAGATTTGGCCGAAATAAGCCAAAACGTCCGATTTGAGCAAATTCCTTGATGAAATGATCGTTTTTGCCTGCTTTAGTCATTTTGGCACGTTTTCATCAATTTGGTGCAATTTCAAGCGAATACAGACAGATTTGGCCGAAATAAGCCAAAACGTCCGATTTGAGCAAATTCCTTGATGAAACAATCTTTTCTGCCTGTTTTAGTCATTTTGGCACGTTTTCATCAATTTGGTGCATTTTGAAGTGAAAATAGACAGATTTGGCCGAAATAAGCCAAAACGACCGATTTGAGCAAATTCCTTGATGAAACGATCGTTTCTGCCTGTTTTAGTCATTTTGGCACGTTTTCATCAATTTGGTTCTATTTGAATCAAGTTTTACCAGATTTGGCCGAAATAAGCCAAATCAACCGATTTGAGCAAATTCCTTGATGAAACGGTCGTTTCTGAACGATTTCGCTCGTTTTTGCCAGTTACCATTCACGGCCACCACTGGAACCCGCGACGACAGGGACACAAAGTGCTGACTATGGACATTTTTTATTATACATACGTTAGAATTAAGTAAATGGAATTCTTATGATTTTATCCGTAGTTAATACCAGTTTTCACGTTAACACTTAGATTTGTACCTTTTTAAATATATCAAGTGTTTAATAAATAAATATTAATTTTTTTTACGCTCCTAAATAATAAAGAAATATAAGTGGCTAAAACAGGCAGAAACGAGCGAAATCGGTCAGAAACGATCGTTTCATCAAGAAATTTGCTCAAATCGGTCGATTTGGCTTATTTCGGCCAAATCTGGTAAAACTTGATTCAAATAGAACCAAATTGATGAAACCGTGCCAAAATGACTAAAACAGGCAGAAACGAGTGAGTTATGTTTCGTGGAACCGAAACAGCTTTAAAAAAAAACACACACACAAATACTAAAAACTTATTTTCCAAATTTATTAAAATCAACTTAAAGACTACTTGACAATTTAAGGAACGAGCTTCTAATGAATCGTGACGAATGGCTGCTTAAACTATTTATTGTAATTTCTTGCCCTGTCGGCAATATTGTAATGTCACAGCAGGCTTCGGCTTTGTCTATATATTTCCATGATATAACTCCTCCCTCCTTGAGTTCCAACTTCTATGGTAAGCGAGGAAGTTGGATAGCTTCTGTTGATGTTCTCCTCTGTTGGGGCTGCCTTTCCTTTTGGATTCTTGGTTGTATGCATTTTTTCCAAAATACGGCTAGAGAACAACTTGTTAGTATTAGATACATAATTAGGGTCCATATGCTCGGAGAGGCAGAGATTTCATCAAATGTCAGAAATGGTTCTTCTTTCATCTGGAAAATTTCACCTTTTAGTTCTTGAAGGTTATCTAGTTTTAGCTCAGGAAGGTGTACACTTAAATTTAACATTTGTTCAATTTTATGATTAGTATTTAAGTCTGGAAATAATATGGGCTGCGAATATGTCCTTGAAGTTATTAGTTCGTTACGTACAAATTTTTCACCAACAGTTACTTGACAACCTAAAGGTATTTGGCACAAAAACGTTCCCACTAAGTTTCTTGTTTCACTTTGTCGTCCTGGGCAAAGCATTTGTACAGATTTCTTCTTAGGACACACCAAAATCCACTTGGTTGATCCTAGTCGGTCGATGACTACGTTTGCTAACTCGGCATGGGCTTGCTTACAGGTCGTCGGGGCTGTATTTTTTCTAAGCAGCTTGACTTCACATGGGGCATTGTCTTGAATTTCTATAGGGTTTTCTTTAGGACACAAGTAGAGTTCTGGTATTATGTGTTGGCATCCCTTCTCGTAATACGCGTAGTGCAATTGACTAATTAATAAAAATTTATTTTGCGGTACAACAACCTTAAACAGACCTTTTATAAAAATTGGAATGGCATACAAATGAAAATATTTAAAATCCTGGTTGTTAACTATGGGAATATGTAAAATATATATAATTTTGTTATTCAAAATGAAACATTCTAAATCGATCATTTTTTCAAATAAAGGAATATTTTCCAAAGTTACAGCAAGTGGTAATTGATTTGATCCTAACTGACTTTGCAGGTTTATTAATTCTGTATAAAGATCTTTCGGATTTATTACATTAGGGTGTATCGTTTTGAGCTTAGCAAATACTAGCGAATTTTCTATACCCTGCAATATTGAAGCGATTATTTCATACATGTTTATTATTTCACGAATTAATTCTTTCAGAAATACACAATTTCTATCATCTATAACGTCTTTTACATATGGTAAAATTTTGTTTATCTTATCTTCAATTAATTTATCATTTTGAAATAATTGTTTCAATGTCTGATTAAATCTTTCTATTACGGTGATGGATAATGACTTTTGGTTTAAAATTCCTGTTTGTAATTTTCTTTGGTTTTCTTCAAGGGTACTGATAAGTTGATCATATCTATTGCCATCGGATGCATCAAGATTTCCCATAATCACTTTAAAGACAGAACCTATACCATTTATTATTCCTCTTTTTAATCTCGGGGAATGAGGTACAATTCTTTCAAGCCTTTCTTCTGTTCTTTCTTTAGCAAATTTCAACATCTCCAGAAAATTTCCAAATTCGTCAAGATAAGGTTTCAGATGCTTAGTTTGATTTAATGTTATTGTAATGTTGGTCGTCTTTGTTTGTAAAATGTTTATTTGATGTATAATTGGATTCAGGTCATGATAATGTAACATGGTATGTTCATATTCAATTATTCTGGCATTCCCTATTTTGAGGAGCATGATACCGGGATTGTCTCTAACTTCTGTAATTTCGATCGTTTCTTGAACCTGTGCTTCAAGTATCCTAACTAGAAAGTTGAAATATAATAATATTAACTAATTAGCATACTAAATAATTTGAAATTCTTCATTTTGAAGGGTATTAATATTCAGGGTATTTCAGAGTTAACGGTACATACGCTATCGGAGGCTAGAATACTTCACCGTGATTCAAATTCTCCCAAATATCATAGGTAAATCTCGATTCATTCTCGAGATACCGGGCGTTTTCCTTTTTTTTACTCAATGACTTGATAGTCATAACTTTTGACCAACTCGTTATAACTAATTCAAATTTAGTGGGTAGTCACGTCTCAATGGACACTATAAGATACCATTAACGGAGTTTGTAAATTGCAGGTCAGGACTAGGAAAAATCTTTTTAGAATCTTTTTGGAATTTGAACACCCTGTATATTATTTTCTTTAAAACTCTATGGAGCCTTCAATACAGCGTTAGAAGCTGTCTTTACCACATTAATTTCATAATTCCCACACGTAGCATTCTATCTCAATAACAAGACATTTTTTGAAAAAAATTTTAATATTTAATAATTGTTCGAATTAGACGACATCTTTGTATTGTAATAAAGAAGAATTAAATTAAATAATAACAATTACAACACAACAAAACAAAAAACAGTTACAAGAGCTGTTCAAAGTGACTGCCATTTGCTTGTATACATTTTCTTGCTCTTAACGAAAGTTGCCTTATTGCCTTTCGTATGATGTCAGGATTATTTCTAATTGTAGCACAACAGTCGCGTATTCTTTGAAGGAGCTCCTCTCTTGTGTTTATCTCTCGTTTATAAACTTAAGATTTTAAATGCCCCCAGAAGTAATAATCCAATGGATTAAAATCTGGCGATCTAGCAGGCCATGTATGTGGACCACAACGTCTAATCCATCGGTTTTTGTAATGAGCATTCAAATATTCTGTAATTGCTCGTGTAGAATGGGGCGGCGCTCCATCGTGTTGGAACCACATACTTCGGATATTAATATTTTCGAGAAGAAGATATAATGTATTTTGTAGAAAGTCCAAATAAATCGCGCTAGTCAGGGTTCTAGGAAAAAAATATGGGCCTATTAGATGATTGTTTATCAGTCCACACCAAACATTCACACTAAACCTGTATTGGGAATTCATTTGCCTTACTGCGTGTGGATTGTGTAAAGCCCACCTGTGATCATTTCTCAAGTTAACGATGCCGTCCCTGGTGAGTAAAGCTTCATCTGTAAAGAGAATTCTGTAATGAATTCTCTGAGTTTGTATGATCCACCGGCTAAATGCTACTCGATTTACTTCATCCACAGGCTTAAGTCTCTGGACTTGCTGCACATCAAATGGATATAAACCTGTCCTGTTTAAAGTACGCCAAGCCTTAAAATGAGTCACACCAACTGCTTGACTTATTTCTCTGGTGCTTATTTCTGGATGGTTTTCTGCCATATCAATTATGTTTTCATTTAACTGAACCTCTTCATTATGGCCAGCATGTTCATTATTTTTAGCTGTGGGAAAACAGCCGTATTCTCGTAAGTAGCTAAATACTTTTCCAAACGTTTGATGATTGGGCAATCTACGATTGGGAAAACGTACTTCATATTCACGAACTGCTGCTCTCCCATTGCCGTTGCAACAACCATACACAAAGATTATATCGGCATATTTTTGAGTTGTAAATAAATCTGGCATTATGACACGATAAAATAATTGATTATCAAAAAATTTAAACGTAAGATCAAAAGAAGTAACTAAGAATGATTTTCAGAAAACAAAATTATTAATAAGTTTGTCATAGACCTCATGTTACCTAGCAACCAGGAAAAGCCTACTTGAGTAGTAAACTTAAGTCTATTTATAAAAAAATAAACTGTATCTCGAAAATTATGATGATTGATGAGAATGATTTAAAATCTGAGGTTTACGAGAGACAAACACAAGAGAGGAACTCTTTTAAAGAATAATTGATGGCTATTGTACAACAATTAGAAGTAATCCCGACACTACACGAAAGGCAATAAGGCAACTTTCGTTAAGAGCAAGAATATGCATTCAAGCAAATGGCAGTCATTCTGAATAGCTCTTGTAAGTGTTTTTTTTATTTTGTTGTGTTGTAATTGTTGTTATTTAATTTAATTCTTCTTTATTACAATACAAAGATGTCGTCTAATTCGAACAATTATTAAATATTAAAATTTTTTTCAAAAAATGTCTTGTTATTGAGATAGAATGCTACGTGTGGGAATTATGAAATTAATGTGGTAAAGACAGCTTCTAACGCTGTATTGAAGGCTCCATAGAGTTTTAAAGAAAATAATATACAGGGTGTTCAAATTCCAAAAAGATTCTAAAAAGATTTTTTCCTAGTCCTGACCTGCAATTTACAAACTCCGTTAATGGTATCTTATAGTGTACATTGAGACGTGACTACCCACGAAATTTGAATTAGTTATAACGAGTTGGTCAAAAGTTATGACTATCAAGTCATTGAGTAAAAAAAAGGAAAACGCCCTGTATCTCGAGAAAGAATCGAGATTTACCTATGATATTTGGGAGAATTTGAATCACGGTGAAGTATTCTAGCCCTCGATGGCGTATGTACAGTTAACTCTGAAACACCTTGTATGTACCCAAGGGTTAGATCTATTCGACCTTTTTTTTTTTTTACGAGGCAAAAATCTTCAAAAGACATCCAGCCTGTTGTTCTAACGGCTGGGTAGTGTGGGATTTACCAGGGCAAATGCCTAGGTGCCTGCCCACTAAAAACCTCGGTTCCATTTGTGCCCTCGACCGACCCGGAACTGTCCCTGGGGATATGACGTCGGTATCGGCTGAGGCTCCGGTGTTTTTTGTTTTTTTTTTTTTTGGGGGGGAAACCTACTATACTGTCGACAGGGATATAACAAAAAAGATTTTTACGTAGTGAATGAAAAAAAAAAAAAAAACCTACGTGACTAATTTAATATTAAATTTTTTTATTTTAACTTTGGCTTTGATATTGAAAATCCTACAATATGCCGAAAATAATTACGCTCTCGATCGATTTTAAGATTATGCTTCCGTGGTGGTACGTTCCATCCTTTCTTTTACCTTGACCATGTCAGTAATGATTTTGCTGCATTTGTCCCAGCTTTTTTTACTTACGAGCATCGTCTCCATCAGTGCTTTCGGAGTTAGCGCGTTCACGCACGTACGTAATTCGTTTCTGTGAGTCTCAAAAAGGGTGCACCGGAAAATACAATGTTCCGCGGTATCTTCTATCCCGCAGCTCGTGCAATCCGGTTCCGTTTTCCCGATGCGGTGCGTGAAGGCCCTAAAATTTCCGTGACCACTAAACGCCTGAGTTAAGTAATAATTCAGGCGCCTGTGTTTGCACGAAACCCAGACTTCGAGGTCAGGGATTAATTTCTTAGTCCACTGTCCCTTGTCTTCGAGTCTCGTCCAGCGATCTTGCCATTTCTGTATGGTCGCGGTTCGGACCGCTTTTCTATCGGCTCTAGTGACTCGCGGAAGAATGCTGAGCTGGGTTCTCTCTTCGATTAATAAATCGATGGGAGGAATTCCCGCCAGAACTTGCACCGCTTCGTAGGAAACGGTCTGATACGCGCACACGACTTTTACTAGTGCTTTTCTTTGCACCATCAACATCATGTGCGCGTATTTTTTGATTTTCCTAATTCCTACCCAAACGGGGGCGGCGTAGAGGAGCGTCGATTGCACCACTCCGTAAAGCAGGTGTCTTTTTTGCGTGGACGGACCGTCTATCGTCGGCATAATCCTTTGCAATTGTCCTAATTTTTTTAAACTTTTGTCGCAGATTGCTTTCACGTGCCGGGCAAAATACAAGTTTTCTCCGAATTCGACTCCTAAATATCTTAAAGATTTTTTAGGCTTCACGCGAACGTTGTCAATTAAGAAAAACAATTTGTTTCTATTCCTCTTTCCGCTAAGGATAACCGCTTCGGTTTTTTCTGGTGCTATCGCCAACGAGTGGTCGATCAGCCATTGCACGCATCGATTTATGGCCGCCTCCGACTCGTCGACGAGTTCGAGCCTATCGGAGCCACAGACGACGAGAGCGATGTCATCCGCATAGCCGATTGCCGTAACACACTCTGATTGGCCCACCGCTATGGCCAATATAGGGTCGTACATTACGTTCCATAGCAGAGGGCCCAGTACCGATCCCTGTGGTATGCCCATCGCCATATTGAATTCGGTGTCTTTATCTATTTTGACTATTCTATTCGTAAAATAATCTTTAATTATATTTATTAAATAATTCGAGATGTTTCTTCTCGACAACTCGTTTACTATGCATGTCCACGATGCAGTGTTGAACGCGTTTTTCACGTCTAGAGTAATTAACGTGCACCAACTTTCCTCGCGACCGCGCCGATTTTTCGCGGCGTCGACGACATCGAGAACTCGCGTCATGGCGTGTATTGCGGATCTATTTTTTCTGATACCAAATTGTACATCGGAAAGCGGATATTTTGCTTCCAGTTCCTCTTCGAGACGATTCTTGATGAGTTATTCGTACAATTTGGTCGCGACATCTACCAAACAAATGGGCCTGAACGATCCCAGATGTTCGCTATCCTTGTTCGGTTTAAGGAGCAGGATTAGCTTGGCTACCTTCCAGGAATTCGGAAATTCTTGGTTTTCCAGCATTTGATTTAACAGTGTAAGCCACACATCCGAGTATGCTTCGAAACTGAACTTGACCGCTTCCGCCCTCATCCCGTCGGGGCCGGGGGCAACTGTGTTTTTTAATTTATTCGCGGCCGCTTGTACTTCCTCTTTCGAGAACTGAGTATAAACGACTGGCATGATTTTTCCTGGAACGTAGCCGGGGCCTCGCGGAAAGAGGTGTTCCGCGATTTCCAATTTTCTGAGCGTCGTCAATTCAAAAGGATTTCCGGGCTTGAGATACCTCATGACGATTTTGTAACCATCCCCCCAGACGTCCTCGTCGAGTTTACGACATAATTCGACCCAGTTGGCCTTTTTACGACTATTTATCTCTTTTTGAAGTTTCTTTTTCTCGTCCTTGTATTTTTGCCACGACATTTCCGCATCGACATCCGCGACGTTACGATTTCCGCGGGCGCGAAGCGCAAGTCTCCTAGCCTTTACACAATTCTTCCTAATACTATCGATTTCTTCGGTCCACCAGTACGGATTTTGACTGCCGGTTGCACTGTTGCGATTTGCATCGCATGCGGCCCGGTAAGCTATTCGCATGATTTTCGATAACTCCTTCCCGCTATTCACCTCGGGGTAGCGGGTCAAAAGTTCACCGAAGGTATCGACGAATTTTTGCTTTTCCGGCTTTATGCAGCCGTTTTGCAGTCGCGTTTTCCGTTCCGGTTTGCTGCCAATTTCAAATAAAATATGTCTGTGCGGCGAACACGGCTCATTATCCAAGACCTGCCAATTAGTGACGCGATTGGCCAGGTTTTCGCTTGCAAACGTGACGTCGATGCACGTTTACTGCTCTCTTCTGACGAATGTGGGCTCGCCCGTGTTTAGAGCCACTAAATCGAGTCCCACACACATCTGGGATAGCGCCGCGCCTCTGGCGTCTTCGGTCGTCGATACCCAATCGGGCGATTTTGAATTGAGGTCGCCCATTAAAATGAATTCGCCGTGTCGGCCGGCAGCCGCTTGTTGCAAATCGTTCAAGTATTGATCGAATTGGTTCCTCGTGCAGTTAGGTGAAATGTATCCGGCTATAATTGTGTATTCTTCTCCGAATAGTACAATTATGCCATCTCCGCGCTTAATTTTCGAAAATTTGACCGTATTGGTCCGAGCATAAATAGCGACATTTTGTAAATTATCGCTTAGCCATTTTGAATTTCTTTGCAACAATTTTTTATTAGGCTCGCTAACCACTATTAGATCGGCATTTCGCTTAACTGCTTCAAGGAAGGCCATGTCGTGCGCTTTTATGGAGCGATCGGCATTGATTTGTAGGAAAGTCGTTCTCAAATGGATTTTCATTAGTTAAACGAAAAATGAGAGAAACAAAACGGAGGTTTGATTTCTGGGAAAGAAAAATAAAGTTTTTTTCCTTGTTTTGTGAAGAAGTTCTATTCGACCTAAGAATCCCACATGTCTATATAGCAGATTCTCTAATTCTCTATATAAAAAAATGTACGATAAACGGGACAGATGGTGAAAATCGTTGTAAAGAAAAAGATTCAGTACCAGAACATGCCAAATGCACAAAAGAAGGATAAAGCACACTAATCTCGTATAGTGTGGATGTATATTTAAAAACTTTAGTCACACTGAATAGCTAATTATGTATGTAAAAGACAAAGATTCTGATTAAATTCTCGTCTTAGACATTCTCTTCAAATGCAGGTCAAGGGAAATCTAAAAGAAAAACAAAGTGGGAAACGAATACAAACCGGGAAACATGCCCTATGCATCAGAGAAAGGGGTTACAGCTGATACTGATGTATTCTTAATAAACTTCAGATCCTCTTTAAACCATTGAGTAACGATACAGAAACGCTCTCAAAGCAAGTTTTGCCAAAAATACCAACACAAAAGTGAACAATAAGGACATTAGTACAAAAATCTCAAGCCCGCTAAGCCTGCTAAATATGGACGAAATGTTGGAAATGCTAGATAACTTAAAATTCTGGCGTAAACATTCGGTAAAAAATAAGGATACACAAGCTGGCCAAAATACTTACGAATGCACGCCATTAATGTGAGAGCAAAGTAAAATTTATTGATGCATCGAACCACTCATGCAGCTCAGAGGAAATCAACCAAGTTATAAGCATGAACTGGGGAAAACGGAATTACAGGACAAGCTGCGCGGTACAGAGAAATATACTGACTAAACTGAACACTAAGGATCTGTGATTTGCATAATAGTAAATTATAGGAAAGGCAGCAAACTGGTAGCCGAATTATGCAAGAAAAACTGGTAAATGGATAGGGTAATAACTGGGGAGGTCTTTGATCCAGGAAGATTCTCGATCATCGTTAGTAGCGAATCGCTGTTAAACGCTGAGTAGTCATACGACACGACAAATGATAGGGTGCTTTTTTATATAATGCAGACGAGTAAAAAGAAGAGTCAGAGGTAATAAATAATCTAGTAAAAGCAGTAAAAATAGTAGGAATTTATCTACAGACTAAGGGATTACACGAGTTCAATTGAGGGCCACGATGTCTTCCATAGGCTCCAGAAATTGGGGAGTTCGTTTTTAAAAGCGAACACATTGGCATAAATGTACAATGTGGATTGAAAATAAAAGAAGAACACAAAGAACACTGGAAAACGAGCAAAATAATTAAGTTTTATGTAATAAGAACAGTGCAGTAAACGAAGCAAAATGACTCAAAAAAAAAGTAAAAGTAAATCAAATATTTTGCTAATAAAATCGCAAAACTATACAGTACTGTTCCGGGCCAATCGAACACAAAAAAAAACCAATCGAATTGACTACTACCCAAATCATGTCCATATCTGTTCCCCCCTCACACCCGCGCCAGGACAAATGCCCAGTTAGTACCGTAACTAAATCAGTACGATATTGATACGTGTGGAGTGTAGATGGCGGCGGCCGCACTTCTAATAAAATACGTCAATCCCTAAAATTAACTTAGAATTACATCTTTCATTCTTTCTTTGAAACGAAAGGATTTTCTCTGACCGAACTAAAAATTCATTCTATTTAAAAATAATAAAATCTCAAAATCTCAAAATTATGAACAATTAAATGTAATGTCGACTACGAGGGAATTGGTCTATTTACTTTCCGAAATATTTCCGAAAAAGATTGCCTAATTTGGCAATAAGTCTGGCCTTGATAATACCATTTAATGATTTAGACTTTTTCGAAAACACTATAAGTAGTTGGCATTTTTAAAATAAATTTTTCGTTACTATTCAGAGAAAAATACTTACCGTTTCTTTATCTTCGATAGTTCGAAATAAAGTAACTGCCGGCGACCGGCTCCGTTGGGCTCGGAGCATTATAGTGGGAAGAAATTTGATGTCAGTTAATTCAACTGGTTTTTCTCGTGTTCGATTAGTCCGGAATAGTACTATATAATGACCTACACGAATATTGTAAAAAAGCTAAAAAATAATTATAATACTATAAAATAAATTGTTTTATTAAGAGCCCCACCTCTTTTTTTTATCAGCTAAATATAAGAAACCTCCATTTTGCTAGTTTTCTTAAGAGGCAACAATGATATTTTTTTAGATTTAAGACTAAGATATATCTCAGAGTTGAGGCTTCTAATTATCGCCCACTTAAGTAGAAATGCAAGATCCTATGGTAAACAGATGTATGTGGTGTCTCACAGCACCCCTTCTTAGCTTTGCTGACAATGGCTTGTTTAAGAGACTGGTATATCTCGCAGGTGAAAACTGTTAGGTTTTGTACTCGCAACTCTAAGTACAGAGAATAATACAAGCACCATGGGACTTTCAAAAATGTACTGCAGCTAGAATATTGTCCTCTAGCCTTTAAAGGAGGAATGACGAATGGAAATGGTATAAAGACAGGTATTAAATGAGTAGGATGTTAATTTAAAGGATGTAATAAATAGATATATTTTCAAGTCCTTGATCCTAGAATCTCAATTGTTTGTTTTCATTTAATAAAATTGAAAAATATTTTCAAAATTGGTAAATTTTTCAATAATTGACACAATTTCTGAAGATTGACAGTTTTTAAAGAACAATGAAATAATCAAAATTTGGCAAAACTTTCAAAAATGAATAAGTTTTAAGAATATAAAAAAATTTTCAAAATAAGAAAATTTACGAAATTTCAATAAAGAAAATCAACAAAATTTTCAAAAATTGAGCAAACTTAAAAAATTGACAAAATGTAAAAAATTAACTCAATATTTAAGAGTTGACAAAATTTTCATAAATTTACATAATTTCAATATGTTTCAGTTTCAGTATGTTAATTGCAATTTCAAGACCAAGAGAGGAAAAATAAAAATTGCCCCAATCAACGATTTCTTAATAGAGGACATTCTAACATAAGGAGATTAGAAAATCTAAAGGAACATTTTGAACGGAGAGGAAGTGTTAATTATGAAAAGAAAAGTCAAAACAAGAGGGTCTTACTAGAAAAAATAAATTGGAATATCCGTAGTAAAAAAACCCAAGCATTAGCATAAGAGAGATTAGCCAGAAACTGCAAATAGGTAAATTATCGGTTACAAAATGTTTGAAGGTCAATAAGTTCCATCCATATCATTTGCAACTACATGAAGAATTGTTTTATGCTGACTTTATTAGTAGAATTAATTTTTGCCAGTGAATGCAACAACAAAATAACAGAGAGGACTTTTTAAAATTAATTCTTTTTACTGATGAGTGCATCTTTCATCGGAATGGATTTTTTAATAGGCACAACTTTCATTATTGTAAAACAAAAAACCCCCATGCTATTCAAATAAACTATGTTCATCAAAATTGGAATTTAAATGTTTGAGCAAGAATGATCGAGAATTATGTTGTTGGGCCATATCTTGTTGAAGGACGAGTGACTGAAAATGTGTTCCTAAATTTTTTAAACCAAGATCATTCACCACTATTAAATAACATTCCAGAACGTATCAAAGGTGAAATGTGGTTTCAGCTAGATGGAGCTCCATTTCATTTTAGTTTACGTGTACGAGAAAACCTCTTAACGCATTTTCCTGAAAAATGGTAAACACAAAAATGGTAGACAAGGTTTGTAACAACAGTACAGGCTTAGACTTTAGATAATGATATTATTAAATTCTGTTAGGTCCAGTTGCATGGCCACCAAGAAGTTCCGACCTAACTTTTTTGTACTACTTCCTTTGGGGCAAAGTGAAATCACATGTTTACAGAACACCATCAACAACGCGTGAAGATATGAAAGTGAGGATTCGAGAGTCATTTCAAAGCATTACTACGGAAATGCCTTCTAATACCAAAAGATCTTTTTTCTTAAAAGTTGCAGCGTGTTTGGACAACGACAGAAAACATTTTGAACAGCTGTTGCCCTAATTATCTTAAAAAATTTTCGCTAATGCTTGGGTTTTCTACTACTGAAAGTGACGTCCAGTTAATTCTTTTCTAGTAAGACCCTTTTGTTTTGACTTCCTTTTCATACTTAACACTTCCTCTCCGTTCAAAACGTTCCTTTAGATTTTCCATTCTCCTTACATTAGAATGTCCTCTATTATGAAATCGTTGTGCGTAAACCCGATATACTAATAAAAAATTTTCAACACATGAATCAACCAAATAAATCATACTAATAAGTTCTTGTTGAGTATACTTCATTTTGATTCCCAGTTTTAAAAGAAACAGATTTCGAAGAAACAAAAAACCGTAAATTATCTGTCAAAACTAAAAACAAAAAACATCCAAACCATAATAGCGCATGCTAAACACTCAGACACTTAACCATGTGTGCGAGTTTTCCTGGAATAATTAATAATTCTATTAACCCTTAAGATAAATATACCATTATTTTATACCAAAATGAACGAAATTGAATGTTGTTTTGTCTTACGTTATAAAAAATACACTATCCCATTAGAAATCAAGAAAATTGAAGTTTAAAAAGTGAAAATTAAAGCTGTTATTGTGAACACACTGTATGCTTTTTATGACTAAATAAGTATTGGTGCCTGTTAAAGGGATCTAACGGGAGAATTCATCCTGAAATTATCAAAATCTAATTTAAGCTAACTGTGATATTCATTTTTTTATGAGGTACTGCAAATACAAAAAAATTCTTTTAAAACGTCATAGCTCCGAGCCAGTGCATTCAAGGCAAAAAAAATCTAGGAACTAACACAGTTTCAAGAGAGGATTCTATTGTGTGAAAAAAATGTGAGTAGTCCCATTTAAAAAGAGACACTTTATGCCGTCACGCTTTTTTGGGAGACACTGTAAGGTTGTCAATAATTTTAAAATGTACCTTCATTAGCCTCATATACGTCCCCATAATTAATTTTTTATGAAGTCACAAATAAACTCACAGGAGTCCGAGGGGCTGTTAAAAGGACACCTTGTATAAGGCGTTCTATTTAAAATTAGCGAGTCGACATCTACTTTCGATGTAACAAAAAGTGTAACCATTTTGAAAATATTTTTAACGTGTGTTCTCTAACGACTTAGGTATATCCCCTCATTTTCAGATTTTCCCAAATTATGGTTTTCCCGCAATCGATCGAGGGACTTCCCGGAGGACCACCACATATAGAATCTATCCCAAATAAGAATGAACAGCATAAAGATCTCGGAAAGGATAATAGATACAAAATGGTTTAAATTAGAAAAAAGTCGTGCAATTTAAAGTAAATTAATAATCTTTTTTTTATACCGGCTAAATTCCGAATGGTTACGAAGATATCGTTACGGAAAAACATGAATTTGGTGGTTTTCACCTTTTGCTAATAACTTATAAGGTATAATAAGGTATAATAACTAATAACTTATAAGGAATGAAAGTCTTACTTTATTAAGATACTTTTTAACAACTTTGTAGCAATATTGCCAGTTCTTAAGTTAAGTCCTTACTTTCGGAAATGAATTCTTACTTTTGATTTTCATATACGCACAATATCAAATATTTATATTTTTAAAATTGTTATAAAATTCCCTTTTCAGCCATATATTGCAGTTGGTATTTTTCTCAGAAACTCTATGAATTATACCCATTAAAATATGTTTTATAAATCGGCTATAATTTTTACTTATAGTAATGTTACACATTAAATAAATAAATGCTATGGAAACATAAAAAATATTTCAAAGTTATAAAATCTTAAATTGACTTGAAGTATGCATAATTATGGCTCAAAATTTCTTCTCCAATGGAAAAATATTTGATGTGTTGTCATGCTACAAATTATATCTCAGAAATTGTATAGACGCTGAACATACAATGCCATTATTTCAAAACTTCCCACCCCCAATATTTTTTGCAGTAAAAGAAATTAATTTTAATCAAAAACATACCATATTAGATATCGAGGGAAACGTTTAAAACCAGTTTGCCTTGTATTTTAGATTTCGCCCTCTTCCCTTATGTACCCCCATTTGAAATTTTCAAATGATATCTCCAGCTTGTAACATATGTATGTAAAGGTCTTAAAAATCTTGATTCATTACTCTTTAGAAAACTAAAATCGGTTGATTCGTTATCTTACAGAGTCAAAATGACATTAATTAAACCACATAATCCAACTAACGAAGTAAATTTATTCTCCAATACTTTACTTTATTATGTGTTCAAACTGCTCCATATTGTTGGCTAAACAAAAATATAATGTGTTCTCGAATTCTTGTTTGGATGTTTTGAAATGTATGTTTATTAATTAACCTGCATGCGCCGGTAATCCTATTTCATATATCCTCAATATCTCGTGGTAGAGTTTTGTATACAATTGTTTTTAAGTAACCCCAGAAGAAGAAATCTAGGGGAATTAAATCTGGCGATCTCGCCCGCTATTCCACAATGCCTCTTCTGCCAATCCATTTATCAGGAAACCTTTCATTCAATCATTGTCGAATACGTAATGCGTAGTACGGTGGTACGTCATCTTGTTAAACGTGTAAATGTAGTTCAGCCAAAAAAGGCTTTCTCTCTTTTTCAACTTGGTTTTCTAAGGACTGTGTAATGAGTAGGTTGATTTCATTTTTCAATAAATTCGATTTAGCAGTTAGATTTCCTTCAATAAAATTTGGAACTGTAATTTTATTCCTCAAAATTTCAGCCCAAACGTTAAAGTTTTGAGGAAACTATATATAGCCCTGTCAAAATACACGAAGATTTTCATTGTTCTTATATCTACAGTTATGTTTATCTACAAAGCTAAGCGGGAAAAAGTTGTTTCATCACTGAAACAAATATTTTTCATCAAATTCGGTTCAGTTTCAATTCTCACACTCATTGTTTCGCAAAATTAGATTCTTTCACAACAGTCGTCTTTTCAGAGTCCTTGAAGAATGCTCATTTTGTAAGGAAAGAACTTGTTTAGTTTTAGAACTTTATGAAAGAAACCATATGAAATATTTGTGAACTGAACCACTTCTGAAATTGAAATGGTACAATTAATCTGAAATGGTGCAAAATCTCATCCTGTGCAGATTTATTAATGAAGTTGAATGGACAAAACCAACATTTTTTCCGAGATTTCCGCGAAAGAGCTTGATAACTTCTTTCATAGATGGCGCTCGCCGTTTAAATTTATATAGATTTAATAGGTACTTTTATTTTTAAAAGATCCAATTTTTTAAAATAACTTCTAATAATGCAGGGTCCGCGCGCTAGTGTGTAATATATTTTATAACAAAAGATGCAACTAAACGTCTTCTTTCGAGTCACCATGTTACGCAAAGTAAGTTTGTGGGAAAAACATTTCTTTAATTTATTCCAACATTTTTTTAAAAATTTTTAGAAGGTTTTTGATGATTTTATTTAACATTTTATCCGATACTTTGGATCAAATGAAAAAATTAGTATGGTGGCTTTTAGGCGATTATTGGGGGTAGGTAGGTAAATACATACAAAGTACAGTAGAGTCTCGCCAACGTGAACTAATTAAGGGTAACCCTGTTCATGTTTTCGAATAGTTCATGTTAAGAAGTGAAGGTAATTTTTAGACACCTAATTTATTAAAATGTCAGGAAAATAGGTAATAATGTTTATTTGTATTTAAATTAACCTAAATCAAATACATAAATATACATTTCTATATACATATGTACAACAAAAAGAATATCCACTAGTTTATTACGAAAAAACCTAATAAACTTGTCTGTCGACAAATTTAATACAATGAAAGTATACTGACCTTTTCTCGCATCTTTTGTAGCCATTGAATGTCATCATATTCCAGATTGTTTTGTTGAGCCCATGCCAGAGCCTTATTAAAAATACCTATTGATTTTATTTTGTCTTTCTTATTTTTTAAAGAACACACAGTGAATTTTGCAATTCCATACTTTTTCGCCAAAAATGTGACTTGAAATCTTTTCTCTAAATAAAATATCAGCTCTGCCTTTTGTTTTAAACTAACAAGGAAAGGGACCCAAGTGTCTCCCTCCGATTTAATGAAATTTTGCACAGAAGTAGTTTAAACCTATCTAAGAATAATGATGTACATTTTACGTACCATCTTCAAAGTTTAAGGGGTGAAAACTACCCCTAAAGTTTCGCCAATTTTTCGTTTTTTGACGATAACTTTTGATTCAGATGAGTTAGAACAACAAATAAAAAAGCAAAATGTTCCTTTTTTAATTCTTCATCGATCCTTCTAGATCCGAAAAAATATCACTTTTAGTTTTTTTTTTTTTGAAAATTTAATTTGTTTTTCTCCCCGTTTTTGCATGCCTCGAGCTGTCTCATACAATTTTTTACCACTTTATAGAGAAAATATTTCTCAGTAGAATGGTGTAAAGTAGAACTCGATACCATGTTTCTAACAAAAGTTATAATTGTTTAAGTAAAAGTGTGCACGCCATGTTCTATTGCTTATAACTTCAGAACCGCAGGTCGCAGAAGAAAATTTTTCATAATAAAAAAGGCGTAATTTAATGAGCATTAAAGAATGATACCATAAAAATTATATTTTCAGTTGAAATTAGATTAACATTTTCTACAGTTAACAAGTATTATGCGTTAGTAATCAGCGTAGGGCATTTTTCCATATATGATAAATATACAAGTAGTCGAATATTTTATTGGTATCTATGGATTATATGTTTTGCAGTAATGATATTCGTCGAAAAAATGTTTAAAACATAAATTTTTCTTACACCAAGAACATTTAAATATTGCAACTTGGTCACATAAATCACATTTCGCAGAAACTGTGTGAAAGCTGTATTCTACAGGGTTTTCAAATTCGGCAGGCCTTTCTTCGATATATCCACTTTTAAACCATGAATATTTAAAAAGATTAGTGAATCTCGGCGAAGACAATTGATTATGAACGAGGGACTGTAATTTTATCAAATTATTTCTTTCGTGTAAATTTATATCATAGTTATATAATAATACTGAATCTGAAAACTTCCTAACAAAATTTTTCCAAACTCGGAATCCAAAAACATCTAGAGGCTGTATTATTCCTGTTGTGCCAGCAGGTATGGTACATACGTTAATCTCATTATGATTAATAGCTATGTCTTCCAAAACAATAGGGCATTGTCCATTTCAGGAATCTAAAAGTAAAAGTGATTTTTGTCCTGTGTTTGGTATAAATACTTCTGTCATCCATGTTTTGAAATGTTCACTTATTAATTTTCCAGATTTGGATGCTAAAATGTAGACATTTTCTGTACGAAATAATTTTTCCTCCACTCGAGGTCCAAACCCACCGCTGGGTTCATATAAAACTATTAACAAAGGCGACATAAGCTTTCCACTAGCAGAAATGAATGGCTGAATTATATAACTATGCGTAGTAGACATTTTTGATTGTATAATGTTTTCTACATGCTTTTCTCCTTCAATGCATAAGGTGCGTCTTGCATATAACTCTAAATTGAAGCCACTTTGATCAGAGTTATATATATTATCATATCCATAAGAATTCATTTCATTCTTAATAGCATCTACAAATTCGTTTGCTTTTTTTTATTATTATACGTTGCTCTCTCACGTTCTTCTTGGTTATAAATTTTGTTATTTTTCTGGAAACAATACGATGACGATGCTTAACTTTTTTTATCCAGTGGTCAGAAGCTTTAAAGGCAGTATTAACTAATCCAATATGTCTATTTGCCTGTAAAGCCCATCGACGAATATCTATGTCGTGAATAGGCAAACGTTTCTCTAATGCTTCCATGAAATTATTTAAAGTAAATTGCGATATTTTTGCAAACTTTTCTCTGTGAGTTCCTCCTTGATTTATGGCATACTCCCAGCACTTCAACTGCTTTCTGGATAGTACCTTTCTAAAGTTTTTCGGCACTGTAGATATTTTTAAATTACCATTTTTTCTAGATTTCCAATATTTTACATCTCTTTTCTTATAATCGAAACTTAAAGGTTCGATGTCTTTCGTACAAACACATTCCGAACTAGAATCGCTATCATCTAGATGATATCTTTGAATCTCTTCTTCATCTTCTATAATTTCCAGCTCATGTGCTTCAAACGGATCATCAAAATCAAGAGTATCTTGTGTTTCAAATTCTGAAGATACATCATTACAGGCATGTTTAATAATGCCTTCTAGTTCTTTAGCTATATCCTGTTCCTTTTCTGTTACCGGTGTACTTGGAAGATTTAGTGCACTGAACGTTAATAATAATAGATTTACTATATTAACTGGATTGATCAACATTGCGTAGTCTAAAATGCTGGTAACCACTATATGAAGGTTTACTTTTAAACACAGGTTCGTATAAGAATGTCTTTTTATATACCGTCAGGGCATTATTATTTATTACCATTATTTAGATGATGATTTAGACATTATTTAGATAATTTAGATGCACAATTGTTAAGAAAAGTAAATAAGATTAAATAACTGTAGGATGAATTATGGATGCATTAATTATATGCACAATGTCATAGTGTCACATGCATAATTTATGTTCTATAAATTAAATGTTGTTGAAATTATATGTATATTTAGAATAATTTTTAATTTTATGAAGGTAATAGAGTGAATGAAATCTAATTAATTTTAATCCCCATTTTCATTTTTGTTTATTGTTTTAAATAGAGATGAATCAAAGAAACAGATCTACAGAAGATTTTTACTTCCATTAAAAAAAGTTGAAATCATCAGGGGTGATGGCCCCCACTATAAATTTTGCAATTTAGGATTTGGATCAGTGGAACATGTCCTCCTTGAGACTCTATTTGTTTAGTAACTAAATAATGATGATTGTTAGAAATAGTCACTTTTTAACTTCTGTGTACGTTTTTACAGGATGAAAGTGGATAATATTATTTATGCGGGTTATGTGATACCACATATGGCAGAGATACATGTATTATAATTACATCATTAGTACTTAAATTACCTCTTTTTTATTATGAAAAATTTTCTTCTGCGACCTGCGGTTCTGAAGTTATAAGCAATAGAACATAGCGTGCACACTTTTACTTAAACAATTATAACTTTTGTTAGAAACATGGTATCGAGTTCTACCTTACACCATTCTATTGAGAAATATTTTCTCTATAAAATGGTAAAACATTGTATGAGACAGCTCGAGGCATGCAAAAACGGGGAGAAAAACAAATTAAATTTTCAAAAAAAAAAAAAACTAAAAGTGATATTTTTTCGGATCTAGAAGGATCGATGAAGAATTAAAAAAGGAACATTTTGCTTTTTTATTTGTTGTTCTAACTCATCTGAATCAAAAGTTATCGTCAAAAAACGAAAAATTGGCAAAACTTTAGGGGTAGTTTTCACCATTTAAACTTTGAAGATGGCACGTAAAATGTACATCATTATTCTTAGATAGGTTTAAACTACTTCTGTGCAAAATTTCATTAAAATCGGAAGGGGACACTTGGGTCCCTTTCCTTGTAAGATAATTTGATTTTTTTGCTATGGCGTATTTTTAACGAATTTTAAAAGTGTGCGCGTGTGTATCTATTGAAGTTTCAACTAAGACTAATCTGTCACGTACGCACTTAGGGATTTAAAACCGTTAAAAGAGCTACAATTTTCGCGAAATTTACGTTATAGAGGGCAGAATTTATCGCATTCACGTTTTAGAATATGTAGAGATTCCAAACGAAATGTTCATGTTTGTGGATGTTCACGTTAAGGAAGGTTCACGCTATAAAGACTTTACTATATATACTAAACAATATAGTATAAAATATAAATATATTTACACCGAACCTTGGTAATAAATTGATTTAAGACATATACTTTTATGAACTTTCTTCTTTATTTTATATTAGGGAATACATACTTCAAATAATGCCGTACAATTCTAAAACAACCCAAGATCCATAGATTTAATTGAATTTATAAATTAATTAATTTATGAATAAACTAAACGAAATCTAGTCAAAAATCAAGACATAAAATTTAGATAATAGATTGAAGATTTTAAGAAAAATATTAACATGCACCAGTGGCGTACGAAAAAATTGTTCTAATGGTATTTAAGTACCAAGATCTTAGAAAATACACTACCCTATATAATAGATAGAGGCAATCTACACTCGTATTAAGCAGCACCTAATAGTTAATATGCATATAAAATTTGAAAGCTCTATCTACAATAGATGAAGCACAATAAAATAAAAACCCATTTTTTATTAACATTTAACACCCTGTTACCGATCGAGATCGGACACATGCTTATATGAACTTTTTTCCTTATTATGTACTAGATAATATATAGCTTAAATAGTGCCTGCAATTTTGAAAAATTATATACATTAATATCAATATTAATTTATAAATTATTTAAATTAATAATTTTTCCTCCTTTTGTGTTTGAAAGGTTCGTTTACCTGTTTCCCAAACTTTATTTCCAAGCTTCCTTTTTAATTAAATTAGTTCAGTTAATAAATTGCCTCCCATTTATCTCTCACTAAGTCCCCCTGACTATACATACAGGGTGGGCCAATGAAAACGAAACAAGGCTGATTTCTCATATTTACCACTCAAAAAAAAATCGTCGATTTTTATTTCAAAGGAAAAATCTTTTACGCCCTTTGGTAACCTTGCCACTTTCAACCCCTTAGCAGGGGAAGGTGCAACCCTTAAACCTTAAATGGGAGTAGGGGTCAAGTAATGCATCATTTTAAAGATCATCGAATTCTCTTTTCAACGCTATCAAGTTTTTTGAATCTGATATAGTAGTTTTCGAAAAATCATGTTAATAAGAAATCGATCAATGAACAAATGTAACGCTTTTGTTATTTTTGTAACTGGTACGAATTTTATATAAGAAATGCTTTATGTGTTTTTTTAAATCACTCTTGAACCAACTTGATGCAAAGAAACATTTAATGTTAGTTTTTTATTACTCAATAAAATGCATCTACAATTTACTTTGATATTTTTTAAAGAAAGATTTATTTTACACGTTAAAGGCTTAAAATCATTATCATTTATAAATGTCTTGTTTACAATTTTATCAGTGAAATTTTGGTAGTTATTTCTGCTATGGAATTCCATACTTCTAACAAAAATAAACGAAGTAATTTTTTACCTCCCTTTGTAAGTGGATACGATGAATTATTTATCTTCATTTTATTTAAATTTAGTACCTCATACGATTTTGTCTATTATTTTGAATTAAAAGTAATATTTTTTTTTGTTCAAAATGGTTTATTCAACTGCAGAACGAGTATCGATAATTGAACTTTATTATGAAAACGGTAGGTGCGCTAATATTACAGTGCAGTTATTTAGTGACTTACATCGAGATAAGCATGTTAACTGGAAGTTCGTGATTGAACTAGTAGCCTTTAAGGAAACAGAATCGGTAACAAATCAGAAATGAGTTGCTGCAAATAAAATAGTAGAAAACGAAGCAATGCAAGTTGCTGTTTTGAGCCAAGTTAATATTGACCCTACGTTAATTACCAGACAATTACAAGCAGTTTCTGGCATCTTTCGTACGAGTATCCGAAGAATTTTCAAAGCCTATAAATTTCACCCGTATAAAATTCATCTTGCGCAAGAACTAAGTGAAGATGATTTTGATAGGTGTTTAGAATTTTGCTAAACAATTAGTGAACGGATAACAAATAACTCGAATTTCTTATTCAACATTTACTTCTCAGATGAGTGTTCGTTTTTTCTGAAGGGTACTGTTAATCGTCCTAACTGTCGGTATTGGTCTAATGAAAACCCACATTTATTTCGTGAAGTTCACACTCAACATCCACAGAAAATAAACGTCTGGGCTGGAATTTATGGCGATTGTGTCATTAGCCCTTTTTTTCTACTAGAAAATCTAACAGGAGAGATGTACTTGCAATTGTTAGAAGAAACTATCGATCCCGCATTGACACAAATTATTGAACATAATAATCGTTACAATGAGAATGAGTTGACATTTTCACAATATGGAGCACCTTCTCACTATTCTTTTGCTGTTCGTCAGGACTTAAATGAAACTTTTTCTGGTAGATGGATTGGCTGAAGAGGACCAGTGAAGTGGCCTGCAAGATCACCAGATTTAAGTCCGTTAGATTTTTTTCTATGGGGTGACTTAAAAAATAAGATTTATAAAAGCCAGAGTCTCTAAATTGTTTACGTCAACGAATCATTGATGAATATCGGAATGTTTTACCTGAAATGCTTCAAAACGTCCGAGATCATTTTAAACAAAACCTTTATTTCTGTATGGAAGCAGGAAGGCAACATTTTGAACATTTGTTAAGTTAGAAAGTCAGTAAAACTAGATAAATGTTTTGAATTATTCTCCTTTTGTAAAGTTACTACTATCAGAAACTTAAATCTGTGCTCAGAAAGAATGATTTTTTCCACAATTTTTTTTAATGTAAATTACGAATGGAAAAACATTATTATTTGTTCAGTGTTGGCTTCTTTAACATTTATAACGTGATTTCTCGAAAACTACTGCATCAAATTCAAAAAACTTGATAGCGTTGAAAAGAGAATTCGATGATCTTTAAAATGAGGTATCACTTGACTCCTAATTTCATTTAAGGTTTAAAAGTTGCACCTTCCCTCGCCAAGGGGTTGAAAGTGGTAAGGTTGCCAATAGGCGCAAAATATTTCCCTCTCATAATAAAAATCGACAGGTCTCAGCGATTTTTTTTTTTTTTAGTGGTAAATATGAGAAATCGGCCTTGTTTCGTTTTTATTGGCCCACCCTGTATATTGACGGAACATCGAAAGTCGATTATAATCTACCTTTATGACATTTGTTACTTTCATAAAATCTACTAAAAAAATTACGATTGAAGATATATAATCAACATAGAAAGTATTTAACGCGAATGTTATAAAAAAAATCATTTTAAACTATTTTGTTATTTTTTTATAATTTAGCTTGCGCTCTAATTATGAGGGTTTGGCGAAAATAACCGTTATGAACGGTGATAATATGATTAAAGTACAAAGCAATTGAATCCTAAATAAGATTATTCTACCTCTAAAAATCTAATTAATTTTAATTAAAACCATTTCAATTAATTTAGATTTTTCCTTCGTTGGTTCTTCACCTCTTATTGAATCAAGAAACAAAATATTGCCATAAAGGTCACTCAACTTACGTCAATAGCACGTACTTTGATATGGAAAATAGTGCGGAGAAAGTGACCGTATATTCAATTTAATCTTCTTATTATTTATTGCTCCATCTGACGCTGAGGTTGTCGTCACGTAGCAGAAAACACCTCAAAGTGGAACGAAATGTAACCTGAAATCACTTTTTTAATACGATAACCTTTCGTTAGAGCATTAACATTCAGGCAACCATGAAAATCAATTAAATGCACTGAAAAGCTAACTAGCTCCACTTCCCCATCGCACTCTAAGCCTGCTGTCACATAGAGCGGAAAACACCTAAAAGCGCAACGTAGAGAAATATGAATTTAATGTATAGTCATTTGTCAATACACAGTAACGTTCAGCAAAAAGTGAAAATCCTATGGTGCATTATACACTCGAGAGTTGTTCACTCCAAGAACCTGCACCGACAAGTGACACTCACAGGAGTGATAGTTGACGAGTAGCACAGAGTATTATTGTTACCAGTTGGAGTACATGTGGAGGGTGCGAGGCCCGAAAGAGAAAAGAGAGACCGTTGGTGATGTGATCAACGGTTTTATATGGTTTGGATCGAACTATCCAGAATGTATTTCCTTAAACCGTTACGGAAAATGTTTTCCCGTCGTTGTTTTAGTTCTCTACAGAACCGAGATACTGCTCTGGTTCGCAGTGCACTGTCACTATCATTATTAGACGAGTGACACTGCACGCGCTGCTGGCTCCGCCACAACCTGATTGTTAATCTCATAATAATTGAATAATTTTGATTTTTAGTTCAGTTGAGACTTCAATTGTATTATTTTTTGAATTTCTCTTTTTTAGGGCTCAAAAATGTATTAATTACCACTGAAGAGCATACCATTCAATATCGGTGAGGAGCAGCAACACAAAATACATCAACAACTACTGCCACAACAGCAGCTGCAGCAGGTCCCATGAATACATCAGCTGCGATAGCAATAGAGTCAATTAAATTTTCAACATTTACTTTAGTTGATAAGCAATAAATACGATTTTGAGTGAAATGCTAAGACTGTCACCCATACTTTGAGCCAAAACCAGCGGATTGATTCCGAGTCTCAGTAAGTTCTTACTTTTTTTTATGAAATCCAACAAATACTTGTAAATATTATGCATAGAACCACTTAACATTCAGTTACCTCCCTCTGGTAGAAATCTGGAAGTGATTTATGAAATTATGTGATTAAATCAAATAGCACCTCATAATGCATTATTAAAAACATTTTTGTGCCTATAGAAAAAATAATTATTTTGTTTCTTAAAATACAGAAAACTTCACTAACCTGTTTTTCTTAAGCTGAAAGCAATCATCATATCTTAAATTTATTAATAATCCCAATGAGAAGCTAACCAATGAACTTAAGTGAAAATAACTTTACTTATATACATTTTTTCACTGGTGTCAGCTTTTAAGTGACTTATATCCAAGCAAATACATGAAACTTCTTTGTCTGCTCAAATCAAAATATTTTGTCCCTATAATGACCATTTCAGTATCATTTCATCTAAGTTATTAATTTTCACAGTATCTATAACTATGTAAACTTTGGTTTTGTGTCTTTTATCACAAAGGACTATATGTTAAGTAGACGAATCTGAGTTAAACCAAAACTTCTTACACATCAGTTTTGTATATTAGAGCTTCAGCCCCACTGATCTATTATTAGCTTGACATCACAGAATAAGCATATCTTATCTATCATTAGCCTGATGATAAATTTGAAATCCTCTCATCAATGAAGCACATATAATAAAAATATGTTTTATTAAGGGACCCACCTCTTTTTTTTATCAGCTAAATATAAGGAACCACCATATTGCTAGTTTTCTTTAGAGGCAACAGTGATATTTTTTTTTAGATTTAAAACTAAGACATACCTCAGAGTTTAGGCTTCTAATTACTGTCCGCTTCAGCAGAAATGCATGATTCTGTAGTAAACAGATGTGTGTGGTATCTCACAGCACCCCTTATTGTCTTTGTTGACAATGACTTGTTAAGGTCAAGAGACTGGTATATCTCACAAGTGAAAACTGTTGGGTTTTGTACTTGCAACTCTTAGTACAGAGAATCATACATGCACTGTGGGACTCAAAAATGAACCATATCCAGAATATTATCCACTGGTCTTTGAAGAAGGTGTGATGAATGGACATGGTATTAAGATAGGTATTAAGTGAGAGAGATATTAATTTAAAGAGTGTGATAAATAGACATATTGTCAAGTCCTTGATCCTAGAATCTCAATTGTTTGTTTTCATTTTAAAAAATTGAAAAATATTTTTAAAATTGGTAAATTTTTCAATAATTGACACAATTTATGAAGATTGACAATTTTTAAAAAACAATGAAATAATCAAAACTTGGTAAAACTTTCAAAAATTAACAAAGTATTTAATTTAATAAAATCAATGGCATTTTCAAAAATTGAAGAAATAAAAAAAAATTACTTTATACAATAAACTTGCAATAGTGTGAACACAAAAAATTTGATATGTTCATATAATCAAAACTGTTCAGATGAATGAAAGAGATAATGAAATAATTAAACATGTTTCTAAATTTCCATTGTAATAAAATGAAAGAAAAAATAAACCACTAAGTATTGTATTAAATATTTATTTCTATATTATTCACTTAAAAAAGAGATAAGTTAAGTTTGAACTTTCTTATTTGTCTACTGAGTAGCTACTGCCTGTTCTTGAAAATGGAGAAGGCTCTTCTTGTCACTAACACTAATATAATTTTGCAGCAACCATTGTGAGATCACTTTTAACACTGCTAGAATTTCTGGAATAGAATCGTCTTGTTTGGTTCTTCAGTAATGTCATTTTCTAAGTTGGTATTTTCTAAATCTTCAGTAATATCGACGTTTACTCTAAGAATGGTAGTAATTGCTATGCTTTCTTTATTCCATTGTTCAATGTTGATTACGCTATATGTAGCCTAAAAAACGGTAATTTTATCTTCTATTATGAAAATTTGTATATATGGGTTAAACTTATGGATTTAATAATACTGAATAATTCAATGGTTTCTTTAACTATCAATTCTTTTGTAAAGCGAGTATAATTTCTTGAAGTTTTAATAGAAAGAGATCATATTCATCTATATTCTTTTTGTCAAAAATTTAATCATTTCAATGACAGAAAAATGCAGGGTGTTTAAAAAAAAGGTTCAGGAATGAAGGGTATGATTACTTGGCCCTTTCTAAGAAAAAAAGTTCCTATTAACATGTGTCCGCAAACGGATTGTTTTCGAGGTACTGGGTGTCAAAAAAAAGAATACCGGTGTTGTTGTTATTGCTTTCTGTTCATGAAAATGTAATGTTACAAATGTTATTTAGTAGTGTTAATTGTTGTGCTGTCAGTTTGTGCTCATTTTTTCTTACTATAAAAATGCTTTTTTATATTAATTTAGAGATGGCTGATATGCACTTAATATATGGTTGTGCTAATAGCAATGCGATTATATGTAGAGGCATTTCCTAATCGCGCGCTTTAATCACATAATATTTTTTCGAAACTACATCAATCATTAAGAAAAACGGGGTCATTTAACGTTCAAAAACATGATGCTGGGGGACCAGTATCAGTGATAACTCCAGAAACTGAAGAACATGTTCTAAGAAGACTAGAAGAAAATCCGAATATCAGTACTAGAACGATAGCAGAGGAGTTAAACATTAATACTTCTGTAGTCTGGAGAATTTTATGAGAATAGCAGTTGTATCCTTATCATATCCAACGGGTACAAGCTCTTTTACCTCCGGATTATGATTCCAGGCTTGCTTTCTGTAGATTCCTGTTAGGAAAACTTGTCGAAAATCCAAACTTTATTGCTAATATTTTATTTAGTAACGAGGTTATTTTTACAAACAATACAATAATAAATTTTCATAACAATTATATTTGGGCGGATGAAAACCTTCATGCTATTATAGAAATAAAACATCAACACCAGTATTTTGTGAATGTTTGACTGGGCATTTTTGGAGATAGTTTAATTAATTCAGTGTTTTTATCAAATCGTTTAAATGGAGAAAATTATCTGTACTTTTTAATTAACACTTTACCCCTATTATTTGAAGATGTTCCCTTAATTGATAGAGCTAATCAATGGTTTTTACACGATGGGGCCCCACTGCACTTTGCTATTGCCGTAAGACGTTTTTTGAATGAAACGTATAACAACAAATAGATAAGACGGGGAGGTCCTGTGTCATGGCCACATAGATCCCTGATCTATACTCACTAGACTTTTGCATTTGGGGATACTTAAAATAATTGGTATATTTGAGGACAATTAATAATGTGAATAAACTACAGCAGCGAATAGAAAATATGTGTTAAATATTAGGTGTATACCTATGACTCCGCGTTTTTTTACGCATTTTCAACTGCTTGAAACTGTATAAATTTATTACCAATGTTTATTAAAAATAATTTCCATCGTTAATGACAACATTTTCCCAGAGATTAGGCAGTTTATAGATTCCATCGTAAAAAAAATTCGTCAGTTTTGAAGCGATCCATTCATCAAGCCATTCTTGGACTTCTTGGCGATTCTGGAAGCGTTGCTCTGGCAAACCGTGAGCCATTGAACGGAAAAGGTGATAATCCGACGGGGCGATATCTGGCGAGTATGGCGGGTGCGGTAAGACTTCCCATTTGAAATCCTTCAAGGTGTTCTTGACTGGTTGAGCGACATGAGGCCTTGCGTTGTCATGAAGCAGTATGACTTTGTCGTGTCGATCCGCCCATTCTGGCCTCTTTACTGCGAGTTGATTACGCAACTGCACTAGTTGTTGGACGTAACGATTGGCAGTGACTGTTTCGCCAGGTTGGAGAAGCTCGTAATAGAGTACGCTGCGCTGGTCCCACCAAATGCAGAGCAATACCTTCTTCCCGTGGATATTTGGCTTTGCGGTTGAAGTTGTTGGCTCACCCGGGCTTACCCATGATTTTTTCCTCTTTGGATTGTCGAAGTAAAGCCATTTTTCATCTCCGGTCACGATACGATGTAGAAAAGACTTTCTTTGAAAACGTTCAAGCAAGATCTCACACGTCGTTTTTCGTTGCTCTTTGTTCCTTTCCGTCAATTCATAAGGCATCCATTTTCCTTCCTTCTGAATTTTTCCCATAGCGTGAAGACGAACCGAAAGCGTTTTCTGCGTGACGTTAAGGGAAGATGCGAGCTGTTCTTGCGTTTGCGCGGCGTCTTCGTCCAACAAAGCCTGCAGTTCTTCGTCTTCAAATTTTTTCGATGGCTTACCATGCTCCTTGTCGTTGAGGTCGAAATCACCTGATTTGAAGCGCTGAAACCATTGTTGGCAAGTTCTTATAGACGCAGCACCATTGCCATAAGCCTCAACGAGCATTTGGTGAGCGGCAGTGGCGTTTTTCTTAAGATGGAAAAGGAAGAGCAAAGCTTCCCGCAAATGATGTTTATTCGGCACAAAATTGGACATATTTAAACCTTAATTGAAAAGTTTTAAAAGGTCATATAGCAATTATCATATATAAATAGAAAGCTGGTAATACGGAGTAAAAAATGAAATAAAATTCCTTAAATAAAAAAATATTTTTTCAAAGAAAATAGAACTAGAAATAAAAACGCGGAGTCATAGGTATACACCTAATAATTAGACAAAATCCAGGGTTGTTCAAAAGAATAACAGCTTCTTTTCGGCGAAGATGTGAATTCTATGTACAAATAGCAGGTGGACATGTAGAGAATCTTCTTTAAGTAAGGAAAGAAGAAGTTAAAACTGTTTTTGATCGTCTTTTTTTGACACCCTGCATCTCGAAAACGGTGCGTTTGCGAGTACATACTAATAGGAACTATTTTCTTAGAAAGTGCCAAGGAATAACACTCATCATTCCTGAATTTTTTTTTAACACCCTGTATAACTGCTGCCAGGTGCGATACAAATGAATTATAGCATCTTTAAAGTTTAAGCTTTTTAGCTCGTCATCTATATTCTGATCTTTGGCCACCACGTGATTTGATAATTTTTTTCTATAATATATTTTTGTAGAGAAGCGGATTAGAAAATTCTTTAGATATCGAGGGGACTTTGCTTTTCCAATAATTAAAGGAGTGAACTTATAGGAACCTGAAGCATTTACACAGCTCAAAAAAGTTATCCTCTCTTTGGACTGTTCAAGGCCATGAGAATGTAATGGAGCCTCACAAAACAAAACTCGGGAACACTTTCGGTAGATATTTATTCCACTAATTATAACACGCACACCTAATTATTTACAACACTAAAATGATTTTAGCATTAAAGCGACAATTCCATAGAGGAATTGAATTTTAAAGAGCAAGAGTTATAAGGAGACTTGAATTTCGGGAGCGTCGAGTTATACAGTGCTTTCATTTCAAAACGAACCACCCTAAACAACTCTTGAATTATCTATTGTTTTAAAATTTCCAAAAACACGTCAATTGAGATGTCGAGGGGGAAACTTTTTGAGTTTATGTCCAATCCCCTATCTTCATCCCCTTGAGCAGGGGGCGACTCACCCCTAAAATCTTAAATGGAATGGGGGCTCGAATCATACCTCATTTTAAAGGGCATGCCTTTCATCTTTCATTTACGAAGTGTCAACTCATTCCGTTTAACCATTCCAAAACGGCAGCCACTTGAATTTTGCGATTTTTACAACGAAAAAATTATTTTATCAAATTTCAAAATGCGACCCGTTATTTTCGAGACAATAATAAAGTCTAATTTCAAATTCTGTGCGAACATTAATGAAAGTTTGTTTGGTAATACCTCTGCATTCCAGTATTATTCTATTTTTCAGTTCTTGAATACTTTCAATTCCAGTTTTATCCAGTTTAGATATTAAGCAATCCCAAAAGAAAAAGTCGAGAGGGGTGAGATCTGGAGATCTTGCTTTCTCTCCTTTAAAAACTCAAACGGTTCTACGAGCGCATCGATTTTCAGCTGCGTAAAAGGAGATTATCTTCTTTTTTCTATCTATTGTTTTCTCAGCTAAAGTGTATACCATTTTAAATAATAATTTCAAACTATCTAATAAATGAATATTCTAACAGTAACATTAAAATAGTACTAAGTTGTCCTAAAAGCTTGTGTTTGTTGCTTTGATATCAAAAGAATGCAAGGCATTTGGCATTTCTTTAGGGTTATTGTCTCCAAAATAACGGGTCACATTTTGAACATTTGATAAAATAATTTTTCCGTTGTAAAAATCGCACAATTCAAGTGGCTGCCATTTTGGAATGGTTAAACGGAATGAGTTGACACTTCGTAGATGAAAAGGTCTTTGCATGCCCTTTAAAATGAGGTATCACTCGAGCCCCCATTCCATTTAAGATTTTAGGGGTGAGTCGCCCCCTGCTCAAGGGGATGAAGATAGGGGATTGGACATAAGCTCAAAAAGTTTCCCCCTCGACATCTCAATTGACGTGTTTTTGGAAATTTTAAAACAATAGATAATTCAAGAGTTGTTTAGGGTGATTCGTTTTGAAATGAAAGCACTGTATGAGAAAGCCTTACAAACTTCTTGGTATCTTAAGTACTAAATCTGGGAGTCAATACCCACAGGCGTACCTTGATTTAAGGCAATTAACAGGGTAATCAGCAGTTGCTAATTTTCTAACTCCTTAAAGCGCAACGTTTAAAGAAAATGGTAACAATGATAATTGACGGGGGTGTCGCAGCTGTACAGATTTTGGCTAAGCGTGGTTATATTTAGACTTTTGTCTTGACAAGGAAAAAGAAGTAAAAGTTTCTTTATGTAGGGTAGCTCTTATTGGAAGATAATGGGTTTCCAACATATGGCTATCCTGAGCATATTATTGAAATAGTGAAGTACATAGGCGTAGTCTAAGGGTACATTACATCAGGAGCAATTTTTTCAGAACTTAAAACATAATTTTTTTATCGCAAAAATTTCCAATATAATCGGTTTTCATCGGCGTTATATACAGGGTGGACAATCGAAAACTTTCCATTTGATTTTGTAAGCGTTTGCTGGAAAATTTGAAAAACGCTCGGACCCGTTATTTTAGATTTAAGGGTGACACATTCTTTTCATATTATTATGAAAGTAAACGTTACCATATATACCATAGCAAAAGAATGTGTCCCCCTTAAATCTAAAATTGATGAGTCCGAGCGTTTTTCAATTTTCTCCAGCAAATGGTCACAAAATTAGGTGAAAAGTCTTCAGTATGAGTAATGATAATATTAAAAAATACTATATGCGTAACATTTAAGCCGAAATTTATGTCTATAGAAATGTACACCATTTCGCTGGATATAGCCTTTTGCGATCAATCTAGCAATATATGTCACTTTATTGTCATTGTCAAGTTTAGCTTTAAAAAGGCTACTTGCATCCCACAATAGAACTCCTAGAAGGAATTCCTTCAAGTTCCAAAATTAGTTGTCAACTAAGCTTTTGAGCACTTTCGCAATAGCAAGTCTCCACTGTTTCCCATTATGCCTTTGCCACCGAACCTGGGAAGTCGACACGATCATTTATGTCTATTCCTGTCAAAAAAGTGGCAAAATTTTCATCGGACTTTTGTTATTAAATTTGGTTAACTGAAATGAGAATGATTTTCGTTGATGTTACAATAGAGTTTATCTTCTGTAGGATTATCAATATTTTCCTCTATAAACTGCTCACCCTTTATTGAAAGTAGTTCAATTTGTTTTCTTATATCTCAGTTGTAATCACATCTAACTTCCTAGATATTTGGTCTTTCACAATCATCGTAGTTCCGCTCCCGATAATCTTTTCACTCTCACGATCAGACGTCCGATAACCTTTAATGTTCTTTGCATAACTAACTAGTATGTGCTTTTTGAATTTTCTTTCAACCCATTCTTTGGCTACATGTACCATTGCAGTACTGTTAGAAACTATGATGTTTGATAGTGCCTGGTTCGGCCATAGCTCATAAGGATTTTTTTCATTTAAACTACTAACGATGCACCTTTTCCACAAAAAATTGGAAATATTCTCTCTCTGTACAAAAATTTGTCCTCAAAACATTGAACAAGAAAGATCTTGCCTTTTCTATAACTATCCTGTTTATCATTTCGGTAAGATCATTCTGCTGTGGTGTGTGTGCATTTGTTTTCTTTTTTTTTTTCAAATAATTCTCAAACTCCTATAAAATTTATTGTCATTATTAGAACAATGAAAGTGGAGTTTAAAATAATTTTCAATCATTCATTTATAAGTGGGTCATATGTTGACGAACTTAAAGCGTAGATGTTTTACACAACGGGTGCAGTGAAAGATGTTGAGTTGATACTGTGGCCAAAATTTAACATTTAGTGTAAATCGTACGGTTTTGCTCTTTTCTGAAAAAGACGAAGGGTGCAAAGTGCTGTACTAGAATTTGGTGTTTCGCATAATACTTGTAAGGTGTTAATCGTGGTGGGGGGGTACAAAAATAAAAAAATCTATTTTCCCACCCATATCCAGAGGATAATATTGGGTAACACTACTTGTGAAGTTCACGTCTTATAGTTTTTATAATAATCTCCTTTGTTGTTAATAACTAACAATCCAGAAAATCTTCTTGAACCATTTCTGAATATCGCATAAATATCATCAATCAACACGGCCCAGAGAATAGAATAGTGCACCATAGAGTATACAGATCCACTCGAAACGTTCCAGTCCGAATAAATCTGCAGAGATCGAAAGATGAGGGGGCAGAGAATTAAATCTATTCAGGTGCCTAGAATACAGCGATATTGAAAAGCTATAAAAACAATTTACGCGTCTCGGAACTGTTCTAAATTACTTCTAATGTAATATGAAATTATTTTAGACAGTGAATTCTCAAATAAACAAATATGGAGAACGATGAGTAATCCTTCCTGATTTTTGTTAATTGATAAGTTGCGAAATACTTTGTTTTAATTCATACTTTTTCAGTCAAAGGGTGAATCGATTTTTGAATCACCGATACCAAATTACACGTATTACAAGTATAAAGATAAAAAATTCACACCATTAAAAACTTAATTTTAAAAGTAGACCGAAATTACAAAGCTATCAAATGATCGATAGATCGATACATTTAATAAACTGGACTTATCGATACAGTAAATTAATGTTATACCGTATATCGATATCGGGGCATTGATTCGTATCGATACATCTACAATTCGTGATTTGCCTCTTTCTACTGACGGTCGGCGTGGTGCAAGGATTAAAATTGTGGCATCAAGTCGTGTTAACCACGTGATGTGAAAGATTTTAAGGTAATTATTATAAACCAATTAACTACTATTTACTTACAAACTGCTATTAAAATTTTATTCTTGTTATAAATAATAGGAGTAAACTTCTAGTCCTATTCCTAAGCAACATTAAGATTGGTAAAGGTTTTCTCTCCAGGCACCATTTGAATACCGCCTTTTTCATCCTTTGTGTTTGAAATTATTTACTTTAATTATCTCACTGCTGTAACTACTTTCGTGGTACCACACGAAATGGAAATTAATAATATATTAATAAAATCTCATTATCTTATAAGTACTATATCGTGTATTCTGAGCAATGAACTCTTCATTTTTTTTCTATCCATCTTTAGAATTTCCACATATTCGGATTTTGCTAAAAATATTTGGATTTTTAGAAAATCTCAGAGCGTTCAGTCAGAAGTGACAGTAATATCTAGGGTTTCTAGGAAAACAAAAATATCATCGTTAATGCTTGATTTAAGAGAGCCAATAATTGTGCAATTGAGATTTCTTGTGAATTACATGCTACCTGCTCTTTTGAGCTGAGTACATTTTTTTTGCTCTAAATAGTTGTATAGTCATTTTGTATATCGATTTTTATAGAATTTAACAATATTGTTAAAAAAGTGATTGTGAACAAAATCCAAAAAACTAAGTTATAAAATTTTGAAGTTTGTAATAGAACATTTATCCATAAGCTTGCTACAGACTTGGAGGTTTGTATCAAGAGGCGGTATCGTGATACTGTATAACGAAACTTATCTCACTATCCGGAGGGCTGCCTAATATGGTCTCATGTTGTATCAAAGCAGCTCTCGGTATCCTGCCAATAAGGGGAGACTTGAAGACATATCACAGCTTGTTTTAAGTGTATATGGTGGTATCGCGATATTACTCCTGGCATATTCAAAGACTATAACTGGGAAAAATACTGACCGTGTATTTTGGGAAGACTTTTTAGAGTCCCTTAAGAAATTTCCCTGTCTGTGAAACACGAAAAGTGATAAAAATCCAAAAATAATTTCCTACAAACAACTGTTAGAATTAGCTAAACCTAGATATCCTCAAGGGAACTGATACCTTTTTTCAAATTCATTTTCTATTCTTTGCCATTTTTGGACACTTTTTGGAAACTAAAACAAAATTAAATATTATAGATTTATTATAAAATCCGGCTTATAAAGACTTAAGAATTGAAAAATATATTTTTTTAAATGTATATAAATATAAAAATTATAAATGGCATTTGCTTGTATGGGAAAGCAGGACTTTTACAAATGGGACATTCATTCACATTGCAACAGCCACAATTTTTTTCATTCACATCCTTATAGATCAGTATCTCCAACAAGCTTTGATTTCCAAAATCTACAAATATGAGTATATAGCAGTTAACAATCTACACCTCTTATAACTGATCTTACATTTCTACAATTACAATTATCTCATTCATATAATGTACCATCAGAAAAAGGATCATTGACACAGTCTGATGTAAATGGTCCTGACAAAAGTCAGCATCTACATGACAACACACAATCACTTTTGTCCAAGCTGCAACCCTATGTGAATTTAAACTAGATATGGATGTAGTTGCTCCTTACCTTCAGATGTTTATTTTTTAATGTCCTGTAAATAGCTCAACACGTTTCTGGAATAATCTCGCTAAGTGCTTGTGGGGAAATAATTGCAGAAAACTTAAGGTCTGCGTAACTCCGATCTGTCGTCAAATACCTTAAATTTACTGTCAGTCTTTCTTCGGTACTGATTGCTTTCCTTATCCTGGTATCTTGTCTTTCTATGTGACCGGATAATTTTAAGTAAAGTTTAGAATGTTTATGTATTTATTCGCAAATAATTAAAGAAGTCATCAGGGGCAGAAGGTTTTAATTTTTTTATTAAAGATATGTGAACATTTTTCCTTTTCCATTAACTACTTCTTGCACCAAATTTTTCTCCTTTTTTATTTTTAACCAATCAAACATCAATGACACTCATTGTTAATATTTCTTTTCGCGAAAGATTCATTTTGAGGTACCGGTGCAGCAATTTATACTAAAAATATTCTACTTGTTCATGAAACATATTGCAGTGTCTATTGACACATAGACTTGCGGTAAGTCTCATGATGACAGTATTGCGATACCGTCTCTTGATGCCAATTTCCAAGCCTGTAGCAGGCTATGTGTTAGTCTTGTACTAGATGGGCGTTTTTATTTTGATTTCAAAATGACTAGGTTTTGTAATATTGATGCGCAGTATATGATTGTAAAGCAATGTTATCTTTGTAACAGTAACTTTAGTAATTTTACACTGAAAACTTTTATATCCATAATTTTCAAAGCATTTATATTGAAATGAAACACACATTTAAATGAAATGAAATACATGGGCAGTCACAATGACCCATTAAGCATTAATATAGTTTTAGGTACTTTTGCCCTGAATTGATGATGAAATAGACTAATGTAAAGAGTTTGGTATGAATTAGCTGTATAATGTATAACTTCGTTTTTAGTTTCACCCAAATTTAAATTTTGAAATATTTAATTAATAATGTATATTACTAGTGACTGAATTTAGAGAATGGTGCCTTAATTCATCATTCTTTACTATTCTCTACTTGCAGCTCCTATGAGGACTGATTTCGTTCTTTCTAATGAACATTAACACTATTTTTTTAGTTGTGCTATTTGTATATATATTACTATTACATAATATAACGTGTAAAAGCTGATTACTTATTAAAAAATATATAACGATCTAAAAAATTCAGACATGATTTTAACATAATAAGAGATAAAGATCTAAGTATGTGAACTCAAATAATTTATGTTTCCAACAATACTATAAAATTATTGGTAAATTACCGTTGAGAAGTAATAAATGAAAATTACAGGTAAACTTCAATTACTATTTACATTACAATCACGATAATATGAATAGAAAAATATCTTGAGACGTTCATATTACTGGGAATTGTTCATACAAGTGAAGGCCATGAGAATTATAAATTAACGATATATATCATATATAGAGAGATCATTTAAATTTCATATCTAGTCAGCTGTGAAGTTTGTTGAAAGAAACATATGTCAATCATTGTTTGTATTTAAATTTGGTTTTCTGTACTTACAGTAAAATGGTGTTCACCAATGAGCAGAAAATATTTATGATTGAAGTCGATTTTTGTAATGGACATCAAATTAATGGAGAATGGGTTTATGAAGTTCAAAACTGTTTTCGAGAATTTCGTGAAAAATTTCCTGAAGTTGTAACAGATGAACTGAATTTCATAAATATACTGAAGTATTATATATATATATATATATATATATGTTCTAAACTTATTTCATGAAACAGGCAGCATTCAGAAAAAGTCAGGCAGTGGAAGACCAAAAAAACGAACTCTGGACATTGTAAAAAATGTAAGACAGATAATGCATGAAAACTCAAATACTTCCTTGAGGAGATTGTCACAGCAGATCGATTTATCTTATGGTACCTGTCACAAAATTCTCAAAAAGGACCTAAATTAGTTTCCTTACAAAATGCAAGTGTTCTAAGAATTTCAGCCTCTAGATTATAAAATAAGGATAACTTATTGTACCTGGTTCAATAACACAATAATCTTCTCAATCTCAAAAATTTTCACAAAAAAAAATCTGGATCTATCATTCTTCAGTGATGAAGCCTGGTTTTGTATGTTGGGATATGTGAACTCTCAAAATATGAGAATGTGGAGTGCAAATAATCCTCACATATTTCAAGAATCTCCATTATATCCTCAAAAAATTGGAGTTTGGGTTGCTGTCTCTTGAAGAAGTTTAATTGGACCAATTTTTTTTAACATGAGTATTACAGCAGAGTGTTATCAAAACATGTTGGACGAATTGCAACAGAGTTATTTCTAACTAGATGTAGCAACAGCTCATACATCCTAAAATTATCTAAGAGAATATTATGTCAATCATTTGATAAGTTCACATATAGAACATATCTACTCATCTTGATCCCCAGACTTTACGCTACTGAATTACTTCTTATTTTTAACTTTAAAAAATAATATTTTTAGATAACCAGTACACACAATCGAAGATCTTAAGGAACGGATTAGAACAGAGTGAGCAAATATCCCTCCAGAAGTTTTTGACAATGTCTTAAAGAGTATGAAGCATCGGGTAAATTTGTGCATTGAAGTGAATGGACAACATTTTCAGCAATTATTGTGAATTTTTAAAAGAATTTGACTTGTGTTATAAAAAAATAGCCTTAATGTTTAATTGAAATCTTAAAAATTAAAGGTAAATAAAGCAACATAATCTCACTCGGCTCCTCTATCAAAAATTAATTTTAATGTCATGTGGAGGCATACGATAAAGCTACAACGTACTTTTTATCTTCTATTTCTCTTGTGTAAAATTACAGTTGGCTAGATATGAAATTTAAATGATTTCATAGTATTTTAAGTGTAATCCAAAATATCTAATTGTAAGTATGTAATGATATACAGGTTAAACCAGTTCAAATGGAAACAGGAATTGTGCAAGTGGGAGAAAGACCGCATTAGGTCTGCGACAAAGACCAACGAAATGAGTTGGGAGGTTGGCGGCTGATGTGGGCGGAGTTGTTTCAGTATTTGCCGGATCTCTCACAGTTTCAGAATTTTTACTCATATTAAGTTCTAGAGTTAAATTACTTTCGAATTTTTAATTCTTTATAAATTATTGCACACTTCACTATTATACAGAGAAATCATTTAAAATTCATATTTAGCCAGTTGTGAGATTTTACACAAGAAATAGAAAATAAAAAGAAGGTCGTAGCTTGATCATGCGCCGCAAAATGACGTTAAAATTCATTTTTGATAAGGGAGTGGAGTGAGGTTATGTTGCTTTATTTACCTTTAATTTTTAAGATTTCAATTAAACATTAAGGCTATTTTTTAATAACACAAGTCAAATTCTTTGAAAAATTCACAATAATAGCTGAAAATGTTGTCCATTTATTTCAATGCATAAATTTACCCGATGCTTCATACTCTTTAAGACATTGTCAAAAACTTCTGGAGGAATATTTGCTCACTCTGCTCTAATCCCTTCCTTAAGGTCTTCAATTGTGTGTACTGATTATCTAAACATGTTATTTTTAAAAATTGGAAACAAGAAATAATTCAGTGGCGTAAGGTCTGGGGATCAAGGTGAGTAGATATGCTCTGTATGTGAACTTATCACATGATTGGCATAATATTCTCTTAGATAATCTTAGGATGTATGAGCTGTCGTTACATCACGTTGGAAATAATTCTGTTGTAATTCATCAGTAAAGTTGATTAATAAATTTGTCCAACATGCTGTAATACCCTTGTTAAAGAAAATTGGCCAATTAAAGGTCTTCGAGAGACAGCAATCCAAATTTCAATTTTTTGCAGATGCAATGTAGATTCTTGAAATATGTGAGGATTATTTGTACTCCACATTTGTATATTTTGAGAGTAAAAAAAAATGATAAAATTAATAAAATAACAGAGAAAGGAAAATGAAAAAATGCAAAGGCAGAATGATAAATAATAAAAATAATAAATACTGATTGGCTAAATATCTCGGAAAGAAGCATTTTAGCATGAAAAATTTGAAAATGATGTATGTTACTTAGGTAATCAAATATATACAAATGATGATCAACATGTGTTCTTTTGTTCAACAAAGTTCACAACTGACTAGATATGAAATATATAAATGATCTCTCTGTAGTGTCATTTCGTTACGTCATTGATGAACATGATCTGATTTCGCTAATATTTGGATATTTGTTTATGATCTTTTGGTGATTTGAAGACTAAGCCGGCAGTATTGGCCTCTCGAAGTTTGTTTACCGTTTAAAACATTCAACACCGATCGACTGTCGCAAGGGGAATGTTAAGGGAAGCATCAGTTAATTCTCAAAAAATCATTCACTATTTTTTTCGATAACCGACGCAGATACGGAATCACTACAAAAGACCGCAAAAATTGTAAATAAAATAAAAAAGTCATTTTACATTGTAGAATCTATCAGCGGTGCGCCACGAAAAAATTTAGGGAGTGAAAAGGGGGCATGATTCCTGAAAAAAATATCACTCTGTAGATTATCAAAACTGTTTGATATGCCCAATGATGTAAGTATTATATAGTAAACTATATTCCAAATTTTAAGTAAATATCAGGGTTCATAATAACTCACTTATGAGTCACTCATGAATTTAAGATTTAAAACTGATTGCACATTTTTAACTCATGTTCATGAGTTATATGAAAACACTAACTTTCATTTTCACTCACACTCATGAGTGGTTCATGAGTCACTTACCAATAAACACTTACCAACACTCAGGAAGTAATGTCTAATTTTTGAGGAGTCGAGTTACGTTCACAAGTTACTGATCAATAAAAAAAGTTTAAAATACAAAAAAAAATATATATATATATAATTTTGATTTTATCTTTACATTTAGTACTAAATTAAAGCTATATTAACTTTAAAATGTTTAAGTTCTAATAAATCAAAATTGAGTTTTGTTAATAAAATATTTGATAAGGATTTTTTAGATAAATTGGACTGTAATTTAGTCAAGGTTGTTGTTAAAGCGCTGAACGCTCTTTCTACAAAAACTTGTGAAGGAGGAACAGCTAATACCGTCCTGGAAAGACAGTACAAGTCCTTATCTGTATGTTTAAATTTTTTCTAGTAAGTAATAAGATTGATGTCCAGTTCTTAGATTTTCTCCTCAGACAACAAAATCAATTTTCATTTAATTGTCCGAGCGGACTGTGTATTTTGCTGCAACCATATTTTGTTGCAATGCTGCTTCAGTTTTTAATATTTCGTATTTTTTTCAGTAGATGTCGATGGAAGAGAAAACGAATCGTTTGAAACATTCAAACTGTTATCATCTATGGGCATATCAGCATTGGTTTCTTATTGTAAAGTCAAAATTAAGTCGTAGGTTGTAAGTAAATGAGAAACGGCACTAGCTTTTTGTTTATCCAAAGGCAAAGTTGACTCTTGAAAATTAAATCGTGAATCTAGATATAATGCAGCTAAAAATGCTGTATTGTCAAATAATTTGTGTTTTCTTCGGTTCATGGCATTATATAGCAAATTGGCAAAATTATTTAAATGAGAAATTTCTGACAACTCTAATTCATCATCATAAACAACTCAACCAATCGTAGTAAAAGTCTCCGTTCATATATTGTCCTTGCTGCAATTTAACAGTACACTCCGCTAGGTGTTTAAACGAATCTACGAATTCTTGAACGAAATTCCAATTTACTGCAATATCGTCTAGATTTTGTGTAATATAATTTCATAGTTTCGTCAAGGAATTTATCATGTTGAATGTAGAATTCCACTGTGTAGCGTTGTCTAATGTAGGCATCTGAACTTGAACATTTCCTGATCGAAGGCTCGTTCTAATTTTTTTAAAGATATTTCTACATTCAGTTATTTTTGTATCAATTGTTTTAATTACATCATAGGCCGATAGTTGCAGAGTATGTGCTGCATATCGTACAATAGATAATATGGACTCTAGCTTGGAATGAATATTTTGAATATTTTTATTATTTTCAAATTCATATTGAAGTTCTTTATTAAAAATTTTACTTTCATCTTCTCTAAAATCTGTTTTGAGAATAGATTCTTTCTGCAGTTCTTGAAGAAATTTAGAGGCTTTGATGACGTTGCTGTCATTATTCGTAGTAGTAGAATATATTTGCTTGATATCAATTTTATACATGTGCAAACACTGTAAAATTTCGTTTTTTAAAAATTGGGCTGTATGTCGCTTGTTAATTTGTGTCATGCCTAAAAAAAACTTAATTTAAATTTATGAAGCTACTTTTATGTTAGACCCTTACCAATGGTATTAATGCAAATTTTATCATCTTTAATATATTGAATATTTATTCCTAACATGCTCTTTTCCATTTGGGAAGCAATATCCAATGTTAAGAAAACCATTCGACCGCGAGTCTATTCAATTATTTTATTTTTAATATTGTTGGTTGATTTCTCGATAAGCGTACCTATATTTTTGAATTCATATGGATATTAAATTTTTCTTCATATGGAGCAATTTCTTAAAGAAATCTTGGTCGTCGAAAATCCGAAATGGAATGTTTTTTACGGTCATTAAACCAACACAACACTATAAAGTTTCTGTGGTCCATTTTCCAGTTTTGTTTCCTCATAGTTGGCGATCTTTAAACAGTTTCACTATTTTCACATCCATTTTCACAAATTTTAATTAAGTTTTTGTTATGAATTAACTTATAATGTCTAAGTATATTTGGAATTTTATTCCCACTTAAATTTTTATTGCATGTTTAACAAGTTGACACGTTAGTTTCTTTGCAAAAGCTTGAATATTGTGTAAAAATGAGGTTCTTCAATTGCTAATTTGTTTTAGGCATTATGTAATATTTATTTATAGTCACTAATTTTTCACTATATCAAAATGAACTTACAGAACAAAGCTTGTTTCAGTATTTTAATATGCATTGGATATCTACAGAACTATCGCCACAATCAGTTCGTGGTTCTCGCGTTGACAAATATCAGTTCGGTTTTGTTTCGAGTTTCAACTAGTTTCATTGAATGTCATTCATGGACAACCGATGAGTTACCCATGGGTGAGTATGAGTTACCTTTTATTTTGTTCAAGTAACTCACTCAGTGATAAACTGAAATTTATTACATAGCTCACAACTCATGAGTGACCCATGGGCCGTAATTCACGACTCATGAGTAAGTTTTTTCGAACCCTAGGTTGTACCGTGCTGTTTCGTGTGAGCCAAACATGGATAAAACCTGTCGAACTTACTAATATGCAAATCATGCCCATATCTGTGCCCCTTTCACACCCGCTCTAGGACAACTACGCGGTTAGTATCGTAAATAGATCAGTACAATATTGATTTGCGTGGAGCGTAGATGGCGGCGGCCACGCTTCTAATAAATTACACCAATCCCTAAAATAATAGAATGACATCTTTAACTCTTTCTTTGAAACGAAAGGGCTTTCTCTAAGCAAACCAAAAAATATATTCTAAAAATAATAAAACAAAACCTAATTTAAAATTCTAAAAATAATAAAACAATTAATAAGAAGAAATTAAATTAATAGTTCGAAAATCCCACCATCCTGAGTTAGGCAATAACCCAATCGGTCATAGAGTAACTTTTTAATATTTCGTAGTATGTTGCAGCTAATATTTTGGAATGAGTTTCCGATTTTTAGTCGAAGTTCATCCAAGTTATTAGCCATATCTAAGCCATCAATGTTAAATTTTCCGTGGCCTCACGGAAAAAAATCATTCGGAGAGAGATTTGGCTGGTCACTAGATAGTTTTTAACTTGTAATAAGTCGTTGTGGGAATGTTTAGGACAAGTATTCCTTGACTAAACTACTATTATGCGTAGGGCATCCATCCTGTTGAAACCAGATCTCACAAAATCGATTCCCAACGATTCTCTGAATTTCGGGCACGATTTGTTGTTGAAGCAGGTCCAAGTATTTTGGACCAGTCAAAAGTCCATCAATGAAAAATGAACCGATCATTTTTTCACCCAATATACTTCCCCAGACGTTCAATTTTTGAGGATACTGAGTGCGAACTTCAAAAAACTTATTCAGGTTTTCCCGACACCAATATCGCACAGGAACAAAAGTAGATCGATTTAATAATAAAAAGGTCGACTCGTCTGTAAAGAGAACATTTTTAAGAAAATTATCATCATTATTCGAGTTTTCCATTACCATTTCGCAAAATTCGATTCTTCGAAAATGATCTGCGGGAAATATCTTTTGAGTTTTTTTAGATTTGTATGATAGGTAATCATTTTTTAAAGATTTTCCTAACATTTGAACCACTAGTTCCAACTTCATCAGGAATGGGTTCATTAGGGAGAATGGGACCTTCATTGGCTATAGTACAGATTTGGATCTGTTTGAATTCTACATCTTCGTCGAGTACAACAGAATTCTGATATGCCTTTGGTGAAACACATCCCAGTGTCTCAAAATTATGTACAATTGCGTGCAAAGTTGATAGAGTGGGAATTAGTCTATTTTCCTTCACAAATATTTCCGAAAGTTTGCCCGATTTAACGATAGGTCTGACCTTGGCAATGCCATTTTACGATTTGGACTTTTTCGGAAATACTGTGAGTGTTCGGCATTTTTAGAATAAATTTTTTGTAGCGATTCAGAGAAAAATCAGTCTCACTTTCTTTGATAGCTCGAAGTAAAATAACAGCTTGCAACCTATTATGAATAGATTCAAACATTGTAGTAGGAGAAAATTTTCCGTTAGTCAATTCGACAGATTTTACTCGTGTTCGGCTCACGCAGCACAATATATCGTATAATCTGCCATTTCGTGCGAAAGTTACAAGAAGATTAAAAAAAAACTTGATTCTACACTTATCAGGACCCAAGGGAATGGCAAAATCTTTTATGTCGATCCAGGACATTTGAAAACTGTTGTTCACTGAGGATTTATTAGATGTAATGCTGTTCCATAAAAATAGAGATCATTTCTTTGACGTCAAAAATACAAGATCGACCAAATTTGTGAGAGTTATATTTAAAGTAAGGTCTCCAATTTTTTTTTGACAGAGTAAATGACGTTTATTTGCAACTTTGTATGCATCGTTAGAAAGCAAGAAACCTAAGCTGTTTTTCTACGTAGTCGCTTTCCCCCTCGATGACCTTTCTCATTTGCACGACGAGCTTTTGTAATCCATCGTCATACCAGGTTCCGGACCATGAAATCAATTAAAACCCATTTGGGACGCCATTTCCGTCCGAAAAAACGGTAGCCTTCACTTTTTGATTCGAGAGTGGAGATTGCTTAATCTTTTTTGGTTTGGGTGAACCTGAATGGCGCCACTGCATTGACCGTTGTTTCGATTCGGCTTTTGTGTACGATATTCACGTCTCGTCGCCCGTAACAATGTGGGAAAACAAATCATCTCCATCTTATCTATAGCGCTCCAAAAACTGTCAAGCACTATACATTCTTTGCTCTTTGTGCTGATCAGTGAGCATTTTTGGAACCCATCTCTCACACAGTTTATGATATCAAAGCTCTTCAGTGTATTGTACAGTAAATTGAGGTTCGAGCAACTTGTGAGAATTCACAAGTCAGACCAGTAATCATCAATCGCCGATCATTTCGAAGTTATTGGTTCACTTGATCAACGATGTCGTCTGTTCGAATACTAAGCCTGCCACTCCGCTGTTCATCGTGAACATTTATGCGGCCATTTCGAAACTTGAGACTATTTTTGAATTTGTTTGTCACTCATTATTTCAAGTCTATATACTAGGTATAACTCACAATGGACTTCTGCAGCTAAAGATCCTTCTGCTAGCAAAAATTTTATCACACCGCGCACTTCACAACTAGCGGGGTCTACGATTGTCTCGGCCATTGCGATCTGCTCTCACCGACTGGCAAACAATTACCAAATCAAAACAACAACTGTAGTGTTACATACAAATAATAAACAACGGTGATGTGAAAACTCCCCAGTCGTAATATACACGTCTAGGCGTTCCACGACTGCGTTCAGGAATATTCGAGTGCCATACATTTCGACGCATGGAATTATACAGGGTGTCCCATTTGAAGCTGTGATTGAAGATTATTCAAAAACGGTACGTTGTATTAAAAAAATTCAAATAAAAGATATGCAGTCAAGAGTGGGACATGTCAAGAAGATAGTGATTTTAGCCAAAACGTCATTTTAAGGTCATTTCAAAGGGAATTTTTTTTCCAAATGGCAACCCCGTATTTTTTACAAATCCTTATAGACCTTCAAAAAATAAACATCTTTTATTTGAACAATTTTTTATTAGGCGTTTTGCTGCAGAATTATCCTTGATTTTTGTCCAATTTTTAAGATAGTTAAAATTATTGCATTTTTTTTCTAGGAAAGTTTTACAATGCATATTTTGTTTAAAACTCATAACAATTATTCTATATAATAAAAAAAAATTATTTCTATGGAAAAAAATTCATTAAAAAAAAATATTTAATCCGGATGTGAGAAACTCATGCAAGCAAATGTTTAAAAAAATGTTCTTCCTGCTTTAAACACGTCTCAATTCTTATTCGAAAAGAATTGTTTACTCTGCACAACATATCCCCGTTTATCAATTGATACGCATTTTCAATTCTCCTTTTCATGTCGTCTGCAGTTGGTACTTCTGTATAAACTTTGTCCTTTAAAAAACCTCATAGGAAAAAATGTGATGAGGTCAGATCAGGCCTAGGAGGCCAGTTAACTGGACTGCCCCGTCCAATCCATTGATCTGGATACATTTCATCTAGAACCCCACAAGACGTTCTAGAAAAATGCGCTGGACAGTCCTCATGCTGACATCACATCACCCGTCTAATCGCAAGTGGAACATTTTCTAACAATTCCGGATGATTATTACACAAAAAATTGGGGTACGTTTCTCCATTCAAGTTTCCTTCAATGAAGAAAGGTCCAATTAAGTATTCCCCAATAATACCGGACTATACATTCACTGGTCATGGTCTTTAATGTTCAACTTCTCCAAGCCAGTGTGGGTCTACAGCACTCTAAAAATATAGATGATGGTGATTTACTGCACCATGATTTGTGAATGTCGATTTGTCTGAAAACAAAGTGTTGGAAAAGAAATTTGCATTTTGATTTGATTATTGTCTTGTCCAATTACAAAAATTGACTCTGCTTTCAAAATCAGTTCCATAGAGTTCCTGATATAAAGAAATATGGTAAGGATAGCATTTATTCACATTCAAAATTCTTTGGACACTTGTCTTTGATATTCCTAAATCAGCAGCAATTTGACGACAACTTACATGGGGATAGAAGGCAACAGCTGCAAGAACTGCTATTTGATTGTCTTCATGTGTTGCACTGCAGGAGCGAATGCATTTTTTTATTTCAAACGTTTTCGTTTTTTTGAAATTTTTAATGACCTATTGAAAGTCGTCAAACAGGGAACTCCTTCATCCGGAAATCTTTCAGTATAAAGTTCTACTGCCCGAATAACATTTCTTCCAGCCTCGCCATGAATAAAAACCATTTCTAATTTTTCATCCAAAGTGTAGCGATTCATTTCAGTTATTGAACTTAGAAATAAAAGAATAATTTTTGAATAATTTCATACAAAACATTTAGATTGATTCTTGAAAAACGAATATCGATTTCCTGTAGACCTTGTTATAAGATAGACTTTAACAAGTGGAAATGTAAGAAAATATAATTTTTTTTTCATAGAAATATATGTTTTTTTGATTAGATAGGATTATTATGAGTTTTAACAGAATATGCATTGTAAAACTTTTCTAGAAAAAAAATGCAATAATTTCGACTATCTCAAAAATTGGATAAAAGTCAAAAATAACTCTGCAGCAAAAAGTCTAATAAAAAATTGTTCAAATAAAAGATATTCAATTTTTGAAGATATACAAAGATCTGTAAAAAAAATACGAGGTTGCCATTTGAAAAAAAAGTTGCCTTTGAAATGACGTTAAAATTACTTTTTGGCTAAAAGGCGTTATCTTTATGGCATGTCTCCCTTTTTGCCGGACATTTTTTTTTTATGCAACGTTGAATAATCTTCAATTACAGCTTTAAACAGGACACCCTGTATAGTGCAAACATGGTGATACTCTTGAAGTCGAAGTAAGATATTTTCTATAAAAGTTGGTTTGTAAACGCTTAGTTTTCGATATACAGGGTGTTAAACTATTGTTATCAAAATTTATAGTAGGCTGATGCATGTATGACTGCGTAGTTTGCTAATACACAAGAAACAAAATAGAAAAGCAACAACAAATAAATTTGACGAATCGTCGAGTTCCCAACCATTGAACTTTTTCAAATAATCAGCATCTTCAAGAATATGATAGTTTTTTTAAGACTCCCAGCATCAAACTATTAAAAATGCTGGTTTTGTAAAGTTGTTTAGAAGGTATGAAGTTTGCCAAATCGAAAATGGTGGTCAGTTTGAGCATCTTTTTTAAGTTTAGTTAATAATTTTTGTTAGATATTATTTTTTTTGTGATTTTCTTGAGAACTATTGATGTGAGAAAAAAGTTTTATACATTATTAATTAGGAATTTAATGAAAAATCCAAATCTTCAATAAAATACAGAGTGTTCTATTTAAAAAATGAACTAAAAAACAAACAGTACGCTTTTGATCTACCCTGTATATATAAGTAAATTTTCATTGAAAGCTGTTTTCTAAGCCACCAACTTTTTGTCAGAAACTTTTTTCTGGTATATACAGAGGCGGTAATATTTAGCGTCTAAATAGAGTTAGGACATTCAGTATTTTATAAAATGTTGACATATATTTTTCCTATAATTAAATTTCCGTTTTCCACATATCTATAATAAACTATAGTTAGTTGTTCTATAGTTTGATTTATGAATTAAATCAGCGTGTCATAATTTGTGGAGAAGCAGGGTATCGAAAGTTATCGAAAATTTACCATTTTAGCTTACAGGATTATCGAAAAATATTGTGGTCAATACATGTAACTCATAAGAAAATGTGGGTCGACGTTGTCAACTTGTATTTTGCAATTTTGAGTTATGGTTTGTTTACATTTTGGTTAGCGACGAAACTTAAATTTAAGTTTTTTGTGATGGTTTTTAATATATTTTTTATTAATAAATTAATGGAGAAATGCCTAAAGCTTTCTATAAGCAAATTAAAAATATTATTAGATCAGTGGTAAGATATTTCGATGAAGAAGAAAGAAATAATAAGTCATTAATTCCTTTTAGTTCATTAAGAAAAGTATAAATACCTATTCATATAAATATCTAATAGTAAATTAATGAAATTAATTTAACGTTTTTTATAGAGAGCATATAATGCATTAGGTATTAATATGCAAACCACATTTAGAATTGTTTCAGTTCCTGAAGCAAGGAGTTCTAGAAAAAAAGGCCAAGATTAAAAGCAAAATCTACCGATATTTCAGAATTTTTAAAATATGACAGCAGGAATTAAATATACAGGGTGTTCCGGAATGATGGTCAAACCTTTTAATATGGTATTCTACCAGCCATTTTAGGGGGAGATCTTCGTATGAAATTTTTCAATTTGGTTTCTTCCTGTCGAGATATTCAAGTTTCAAAATGGCGGAAAATAATCGTTTTTCCCTTTTTTTTTTAATGGTAACACTTACAAATTTCAATTTTAGTACACATTATCAGTTACTTCAAATCTATTTTTTGGTAGTGTTTGTACTGTTATTCAAGTTTCTGAAGGGCTGGAATCGGCAACTCCTAATTCTATTTCTTTCAGAACTTTTTTCTGTAATAACTGATTTCGATAAAACCTTTTTTTTTTAAATACTACACATAATTTTAAATTTTTTACTCGTATCATTTTTGCATATAACTAACAATTGGCGTAAAAAAATATTTTTTTTTAACCTTTTAGGCATTTTTTCGTCACCTATTACTGATAAACGCAGCAGGCGATTGTTATGTTGATGTTTTTCTGTTATTTTGTTGTCAAACAAATTTCCATTGCTTCTATTATTGAGAGTTTTTAGTGAAAATTTCGTTAAGTTATTTTATGTAAAAAATGATTATTATCAATTTATTTATTTAATATGAGTAACAAATACACCAACGAAGAATATGCTGGGATGCATTTAATTTATGGCGAATGTCGTGGTAATATATACCTTTTAAGTTGAAAGAGTATATGCGGAAAGATTTCCCCATTGTTGCGTACCTAGTAATCGAACATTTGTTCAAATTCATTTAAAATTACGGGCCACAGGTTCTTTTAAAGGTCAGCAACGAAATGTAGGAAGGAACAGTGTAATAAGTATTCAGCAGGAGCAGATAGTTTTAAATTTCTTTGAAGCGGATCCCAAATGAAGTGTCAGAGAAGTATCTAGAATGTTTGGTATGTCTACAACTAATATTTGGAGAATACTGTCGACAAACGGATTGCATCCCTACTATTTCAGAAGGGTTCAAGAATTGTTACCCACAGATCTTCGATTGCGACGAACTTCGCGTCAAATTTTGTACAGAAATACTTCATAGACGTATGAGAAATCCTAAGTATATAGAACAAATATTGTTCACTGATGAAGCTTTATTTACACGACAGGGTATTCTTAATTATCACAATATACACAGATGGTCCGATAAAAATCCTAATTACGTCATAACTGCAAAATACCAACATACTTTTTCCCTAAATGTTTGGGCTGACATCTTAGGAGAGTTTTTCATAAGACCTTTTATGTTGCCTAAGCGTTTAAGAGGAGCTGAATATTTGCACTTTTTAGAAAATAATCTTTTCGAGTTGTTGGAAGATGTGCCTCTCCAATATAGACAAGGGATGTGGTAATGCAAAACGAGGCTCCTGTTCATTTTTTTTGACAATTTGGCGATGACTTCACGAAAATTTCGAGGCCGTTGGATCGGGAGAGGTCAAGATGCACCCATATACTGGCCTCCAAAGTCTCCTGACTTGAATAGTCTCGACTTTTATTTATGGGACCATTTAAAAGATATGATTTATGCAACAGAAGTTAATACCATAGAAAAACTGCAAGAAAGAATTTTTAATATTTGTAATGAAATCAGAGCATCTGTGGACACTTGATGGACATTTGATGGAAATTTTATTATTATCTGAGGAATTAGATACAGTTATTTCAATTTGTTCATATTGTTAATAATTAATTAAATTATTTATTTCTCAATTTTTGCTCTTAATTCCTGGTTAGTTAAATATCGGTTTCATCTATCAGATGTAAACGTAAGAAAAATAAGAGAGGCGCAATTTGGATGATTTTGTTGACAACACCAACACTCTACATAACAATCGCTTGCTGCGTTTATCAGTAACCGTTGACGAAAAGATGCCTAAAAGGGTAGGAAAAACGATTTTTATTATTTTTTCGCCAACTGTTGGTTATATGCAAAAATGATAAAGTAGAAGAGTAAAAAAGTTTTAAAATTATGTGTAGTATTAAAAAAAAGTTTTATTGAAATCGACTATTGCAGAGAAAAGTTCTGACAGAAATAAAATTAGGAGTTGGTGATTCCAGCCCTCTAGAAACGTGAATCACAGAACAAACACTACCAAAAAATAAAGTTAAACTAACTGATAATGTGTACAAAAATTTAAATTTGTAAAAGTTAAAAGAGAAAAAACGATTATTCTCCACCAATTTCAAATTCGAATATCTCGACAGGAAGGACCCAAATTTTAAAAAATCATACGAAGATAACCCCCCCCCCCCCCCCCCCCGCTGGTGGAATACAACGTTAAAAGATTTGACCATCACTCCGGAACACACTGTATAATTTGTATAGGCTTGCGTTGAAAACTATTGTTTTTTTTTTTAAAAAGGATGATCTTAGAAAAGAAATTATGGAAAGTAAAAAAAAATATTTTATAGGAATACTTTGATAATAAAAATAGAGAAGAATCTAATTATTTCAATCCAGTGTTTCTTGACAAAACTTAGGTGTTTGGAAATGGAGCCATGGCAAGATAGTCAGGAATGACCAGCAAGTAGCGTCAAAAGCGTGAAGAAAATTAAAGTTAACAGTAAACGGTAAGTTCTAGAAAGGTGTTAGAAAGATTTACAATATTAAGTTGATTTTGAAAATTTCATAGTTTTATTGTGCTTCACGCTGCAGATAAAGATGGATGGATTCTAAACTAAATATAAACTATTTTTTTCATCAAAAACAAAAAACCAGTATTACCATAGTGAAATGAATGAGGAAAATTTTACTAAATGGTTCCAAAATCAGCTTTTACTTAATTTTGAAGCCTCATTCATTGATTATTATGGACAATGCGAGATATCACAGTGCACTTGCAGAATATGCTAGTAACAATTCGCTGAGAAAAGAAAAATTTAAAGAGTGGCTGGATAAAAGAAATATTCCGCATGATTTGAATATGTTCAAATATTATCTTTTAACAATTGCAAGAAAGTAAGCTGAAATTTTAGTATTAATTATAATAACGTCAATTCCAAATTTTTCAGGTACAAAGAGAAACCAAAATATAAATTAGATGAAATGGTAAAAGAAGAAAGTCATTGAGGTTTAAGGCTTCCCCCATATTATTGCGTGTTCAACCCAATTGAATTTATTTGGGGGATAGCTAAAATTTATTGCAATAAAAATATTGGCCGTGACGGAAATGGTTGTATTATTATTATAAAATAAAAGAAATGTAATTACATTTTTTGATTTGGAATATGGGATGAAGCTTTAAATCATGTGTCTGCAGATATATAGAAAAATAGCATTAAACATTCTGAAAATATTATATATGAATGGAGGGAAAGAGAAAAAGTTTTGAATACAAGGGATCTCGAGCCAATTGTGATTGAATTAAATGAATCTAGTGATTCCGACTTCGAATGTACATAGTTTAGTTGATAGGTTTGATAATTGATAGTTACATATGTACTATTTTTTTTAATAACGGTAACCGTGCTTTTCTAAAATCTATGACGTGTTAATCTGCTTCATAAATCATACTATAGATAAACCTTTTGGAAACTGCCTTACAAAGGATAGAGTTATTGAAGCAGTTCTTGCTTTATTTTCATCTAACTTCAAAAGATTTTCGCAAGATGTATTCATAGTCCGTGTAAAGTTACTTGCCTGATTTATAGCTTTATCTGCAACACTCACCTCACTGAAAAGTTTTTTGAATACCGTATCAACTTTCAATTTCCATACTTGCAAAATTTTTCAACTATATATTAGAACTTACATATTCAGCGCTTTTGCACTTTAGGCGTTCAGTAATACATAATAAAAGAAAGTTTTACCAAAAAAATTCCATATTTAATGGGAATATGCCAGTTTTCTAAATCCGGATAAAATGCTTTCTGCAGTGATTGTATTTACTAAGGCTTTATTGACAAATTGGAGAATATGGTAAAAGTGGTTTATTAGAAGTAGAGGGTTTCTAGTTATTTAAAGCCATACTATAATGGTTTTTAAAAACTACCTCCTTTAAATTCTAACAGTCGGAGCGGTTCAAGCAGTTGGAGTTTATGAGAAAAGCGGGGCGTAAAAGTTACTATGTCAACGTCATTGTTTTTTTACATATTTAATAGTATCTATTAAGATTATGACCATTATGGTTGTCGAGAGGTGATCAAACACGGACCTCTTTGGTAGCTTACTGGGTAAATTTGACAAAATAGTGCATTAATTTGATAAAGTGTTCTGCTGTCATCTAGCTTGTTTTTTGGCAATAATGTTTGAGAGTTTCTAAACAATTTGCATTCAGTTTCATCCAAGTTAAAAATCTAACTTGATGGTAACCGGAATCTTTCCAATTCAGTGCTTAGATTTTCATAAAATTGGTTTACGTTTATTTTGTTAAAACTGCACGGCACGTGAATGGATAGAGATTTCTGAAAAAGTTATAGATAAATCCAGGATGTGTTTCTATAAAATCATATAATTCATTTGCATTAGTGTATTTATTAGTATTCTAATTTTAGGGAAATTACTTGCGCGCTTGTCTACAGAAAGACAAGTTTCCTTGCTTTCACAGTTATTAATCTACGGTACATTTTACACAAAGTAATCAAATATTCTTCTAGTTTCTGTTCTTGGTTAACTTGAAAATATTTTATTTGACATTTGCTGAATGAAAAAAATCACTTCCTCTGAATCTTGGTCTTCGTTGTTCATTAGTACAAAGAGTTAGAATAGATTTTTTATAGGATATACCATATTTCTGTTATATCTCATGGAAAAGTGATCTAACGCAAGTACAGCTATGGCCTTGATGAAATGGTACGACACAAATTAACTTATGGGTAAATATCTCATAAAAGAAGAGAAATATTGGGATTAAATAGCAATTTTTTTTAGTAAAAATAGACGTTCTTTCATTATTGAATAGAATTTGACCTTAGTTGCACTCATAAAAAAATATGATCAAAAATATCGAAGGCGGAAGATTGTAACTAACGTCCTCTAGGAGTTAAGTAGAAACGAGATCAAAATCCTTACTTGGCATATTACAAAACCAAAATATACCAATTTTGGTGTTGATACTATGAAAACATAAAAAATTATTAACCTTTAACTACTTGCGTCCTAAAATTTCGATCAACTTCTCGCGTGGTGTATATTCTACACCATCACGTATTTATAATACCACAATTAAAAATATCCGTGTATATGCTTTCACGAAATACGTTTGTAAAAAAAAATAAAAATTAATGTGCAAACAAATTTATTAAATCTAAAGGATTAAAAATAAAGTAATAGCAAGTATAAAAACTTTAGAAGCCTTCATGCACCTATTCACTAGACGTTTGAGCTTGACTACACTTCTGACATGTTATTTTAGTTTGAATATACTCTTTACAAACTAAGATATTTAAAGTATTGCACGAGATAGTTGTAACACGATTCTTTCTTCTTTTACAAATAAAGCATTTTGGTGGGTGGCTCCTACTCTGTTGGTCTCGCGATTTCTCGATATCTGGATAAAAACTAACATACTATCTGTAGGTAATTTTGTAAGGGTGGCTCGTTCGTAACGATGTGGTCTCATCAATGACAGAAATAATGTTTTTAAAAAATGTCTTCTATATTTCTAAAGGGCATTGGGATGGGTTGCATTATATAGCACTTGGCTATTTATTCTAGCTATATTTAATAATTGAAAAACTAATGCCAATGGCCATCGTCTTGTTCTCTTGCCAACAGATTAGGTATTACACGTTTTGTCCACTGTATTCACACCACCTTTAGTTTTATTGTAGTCCATTACTATTTCCGATTTGTTGGTATCGGGATCAATGGCAGAGTTACCATGCGTTATAGATATCAAAATTACGGATCTATTTTTTTTGGCACATAAGAAACTATCATTATATCTCTTTGGAACCAGAAAAGAGATGAACCAGCCAACCTATTTTTATTTAGTTGAAACTCTATCGGTAGTTCTCGTTTATTTTTTTTTAGAGTTCCGATCATTGTAATACGGTTTTCCAATAATTTCTTCGCCAATGGGTAGCTCGAATACCAGTTATCACAGGTTAAATTTCGGTTACTTCCTTTTATTTCTTGCAACAACTGGTGAACTACAGCACTAGGAGTGTTTGGTTGGTTATATTGCCCATTTGGTTGTTTCCCACAGTATAGTTCCAAATTACTTACATAAAATGTTTTAGAGTCACAGAGCACGAAAGCTTTTAATCCGTATTTTGCTGATTTGTTTGGTATATATTGCACAAAGCTGCAACGTTCCCTAAACGCAATCAACATTTCGTCTATGGTAACATAGTCACCCTAAGAGTAGTTTTTCTTGCAATTATTTATAAAACTATCGAATATAAATCGTACAGCAGCCAATTTGTCAGTTTCTTTTTTTTCGTGTCTAGTTCTTTTGTTATCAAACCTGATAGTAGTAAGCAAAAAAAGGAACCTTCGGTAGTTCATACATGTACGAAATATTTCTGAGTCTGTCCCATCTCTTGTCCACAATTCCAAAAAATGCGTGTGGTTTTGCTTTTTAGATCCTGATAGGAATAATAAACCGGAAAAGGCTAATAATTTCGATTTAGTTGTCTCTTTCGTGTCCCTTTTCCGACTATACTTGGATCGACATCTTAAAATTTCCAAATTTGCACATTGAACAATATGTTCAATCATGCTGTCATAAAACATTTTTCTAAAAGCACTTATCTCATCAGTTATATCACGTGTACATTGCTTTGGCAATATTTTTATCAAATTTTTTTACTGGTTTTACTGAATTTACTAACGTGGTTACTTATGTTCCAAATTGTCTTTTTGTCCTTATCAACATATTGATTTTCTTCTTTCATTAGCTCCTCTTTTTCACGTTCTTCCATAACTTCGTCATCTGAGCAATCACTAATTTCCTGCTCGGAATCTGAATTTTGTTGTTCATACTCCACAGTTTCTTGTTCTGAACTATCTGCCTCATTTCCTACTTCTTCTTCCGAATTCGTATTGCATATCATCTGTTCAAGCCTTTCTAACTCACTTTGTGTAAGCCGATTGGGATCTCTTATTTTCACACGATCCCTGAGAAAATGGTTCAATTTCACATAAAAACCAAAAAAAGTTTATTAGATACATGTTCGCACACATGATTTGGAAAAATCCTTGAAGAAACCTGAATCGTTAAAACCAACAAAAATACTTACATAATTATTCGTGTTGGCGTATTCAGTACACTATACAAAAGAAACTCCAATATCTCACTTTACGTTAAACAATTCGAAATGATAATACAGGTGCATCATAACGACACATAAGTCAAGGGTTAGCTGGCTAGATAGGAAACGGGGAAGTCCCTGGAAATATTAGGCAACGTCCGGTGCAATTTTGGTGTACTTTTTATACCGGCGCGAGTAATTGAAGGTTAAGGAATTTTTAAATTAAATTTCAACTTTTAACATCGCGTAATTCCGAAATACGTAACATTGGTATAGGATATATTTGGTCTAATCGTCATATTTTGGTGCCCCCATTTCGGGTTTCGCCATGTCCTATTCCCTATGAATTATCCTGTATGACAAATTATGATATAAATAGGGTGGTTTCTATGACGTTGCATTACAAAATTTGGGTGGATGAGAAGGTGTCACTTTTGAAAAAAAATAACACAGTCAGTTAACATGTCTAACGATGTAGATTTAAATAAGATAACTATATTCCCAATTTAAGCTAAATAACGCCGTGCTATAAAGGAAAAGTGAAAACAAAAAATTTCATTTTCATATTCTACGTCTCATAAACGAAGCGTTTGTGGATCTATGTTTATGTGAACTTTTTACCTTATTTTTTTTGGTAAATGTAATTTAATTTCGGTATCTCTATATTACACGAAACATCATAATCTCAATTTTCTTAAATTTTTTCTTGCAAAATTCTTTTAACAGCAGTGAATTAAAGTAAATATTTCGGGATTTCTATATTAGTTCCAAAAATACAATATGAACGATATCGAAAATATTTAAGCCTCAAGAAAATTTTTAAATTTAAGAAAATCCTTGTGACACGAGCAGTCAGTGATACACTTATCACAAAAAAGTTTGTGACTTTAAAAGAATATTTGACCTCAGGAATATTTTCATCATGCAAATTTTGCCGATGAATTGAAAAGTCTCATGACAACGATTATAAAGTTGCAGCATAGGCTAAAAGTTTTAATGAAATTAAAGTTGTAAATAAAAAACAAATTACATGTTGTGTGCTGGTCTCTTCATTTCGATAACGAAGCTTTAACATGTACAGTGGTAGACAAAAGTATTGGTATAGCATACATTTTTTGAAATAGAACCTTATATCTCATAAATAAAAAGGATACATATCATATGGATAATACTATATTATATCTTCAAACTTTAACTCTATTTCTGATATAAACTAAAATTTAAAACGAAAATATTTTATTAAAAACATAAGAATAATTCGTAATTTTAAGTGGACAAAAGTATTGGCACAATGAAATAAAAGAATGGTCTAATATAGAATTAATATTTCGTTGGTAGATCTTTTCTTTTTATAACCTCCTGAAGCCGTCTTTGCATAGAAAGAATAGACTAATTTTCGACTATATTCTTCACTTATGGAATTCCATTCTCGAAGAATATCTTTAAGTTGGTTCTTATTCGAAAAATGGTACTTTCTGATGCATTTTTCTAAATCGTTCCATAAATTCTCGATCGCATTCGTGTCTGGTGACTGAGGAGGTGTTGCTAATTGATGGGGAACCCTATTAACTATCCATTGTTTAACGATATAAGCCGTATACTTTGGATCGTTATCCTGTTGGAAGTAATAATTATTAATGATATTCAGTTTTTCAGCAGTCTATCTTAAGTTGTTCTTTAAAATGTTTAAATAAACCACTTTATCCATTACTTCGTCGATGAACACCAAATTTCCAACACCTCCTGCAGCCATACAACCCCAAACCAACACACTGCCTCCCCTATGTTTAACGGTTTGCCTCAAATTTTTTGCGTCAAGCTCAGTATTTTGTTTTCTACATACTAAAGACTTTTCATCTAAATGAAAAATATTGTAATTGCTTTCATCTGAAAAAATAACTTTTTCCTAGAACTCATTTGATTAGTTCACATATTGATTTGCAAAATACAACCGCGTCTTCTGATTGATTTTGCTGATGTATGGTTTTCTTCTAGCAACTCTAGTTCTGCAACCGGCCCTAGGCAACACTCTTCGAACAGTTTTCACTGAAACGTCTTTATCTTCATGGTGTTTTAACATAGACGTAATTTCTGAAGTTGCAGTATGAGGATTTACCTTAAGCTATTTAATAATTTGTCTCTCTTTTCTCGCTGACAGCTTTAGTGGTCGACCAAATCGTGGCATATTTTTAAAATCACTGCAGTTTTTAAATCGTTTGATAGCACTACGGACTGTAAAACTGCTTTTTTCCGTTACGTTTGCTATTTCGAAATACGATTTTCTATCTCGATGTAAAATTAAGAATTATTTTTCGTTCGGACTCTGGTTTCTTTATCTTTATGACTCAGTTTGCTACTAACAACAATTTATAATGCAGACTGATATTCAAACGAATGTCTTGCATTTGTCAATTATTGACATATATAAACAATGTTTTGAAATTGTTTTTTTTCAATTCAGTCAAAGAGTTAGAAATGTTTGGGAGAAAATATTAAGAATGCCAATACTTTCGTCCCCGTAAAATTACGTGTTACTCTTCTATTTGTAATAAAATATTTTCCATGTTAGCTTTTTAAATTTTAGTTTGTATCAGAAATAAAGTTAAAGATTGAAGGTATAATGTAGCATTATCTGTATGATAAATATCCTTTTTATTTATGAGATATAAGGCTATATTTAAAAAAATGTATTCTGTGCCAATACTTTTGTCCACCACTGTATACGTTCCTATGAACATTTCGGTTCAATTTTTGGAGTTTTGTTGTAATTACAAAAGTGATTTAATATTAGTTTTATGTTTACAGAGAGGAGTCCTTTTTTCATTGACGAACGAGAAGCATTTAGCTAGCATATTGATTTATATGAGAGACACGATGAATTTCTCCAGGGTTGTAAGTTGCAATACTTAGTAGAATGATTGACATACTTGTTTTGCATTAGTAAATTACGAATAAAGAAGCAGTATTTGCTGGTTGTTTTATTGACTATTATCCTATTTTTAAAAGAGTTCTGGGCAAGTGTCTTATTTTCTGTAAATTAGCAAGTGCTGAAAAGATTATCAATATGTCTAGTTATTCCATAGATACCTACATTCTAACTCAAATGTATACTATTCCAGGGTTGAAAAATTGTAAATAATCATTAGTTAAAGAGAACGGAGATAGGTGTTGGTGCCATTCCACAAGTGTTGATGGAGTGCGAGGTGAACTGAGTAGCTTTGCCGAAGTTGACACTTGGAGTGGACGAAGAAAGATCTTAAACTTGAAGTTAGCGAAAAAAGTTTATAGTTAAAAAAATCTAAGTAAAATTATCTTCACTCATATTTTCAGCGTTAAGTCTGTTGATAAATGAATCCGATTTTTAGTTCTTACTTCGGTAATGGGTTTTTGAAAGTATTATTTAATTCCTGATAGGCATGAAGACAAGAAGTTATATCAGAAACAAATTTGAAATATTAACGTAGATACTGAATTTAATCTCAGGTGTGATGCACAACTGCCTTGTGGATTAATGACGTCGAACAATACATAGTTTTTATTTTCCACGTAAAACGTGTTTATTTTTGCAAATTGAAGCTGCTGATTAATTTCAGAAATAATTGTTGTGTTTATCCATCAGCTTCTTTATATTGAAAGCCATTTGGAATCGAAACATAACAGAAACTAATATGTTGATAAATATCGTCACAGGCTCAATAACAAGACTCGTCTGAGATAAGAATTGGATGTTGGGTTGAGGCTATTGTGTTGGGATATGGCTACATAATTCGATGTTGCAGATATAAGTTTTAAAATGGTTTTATGATTTTTACAAACTGTTGGTGACTTAAATTTGAGACCACTTTTCTGTCTATTTGATCGCCAGGGTAAATATTAGGTCGTGTAGTATGAAATGAGTAGATTCTCGAAATGCCACATTCAACCGCGAATAACTTCACTCTAAATCTATATTTGGACTTGACTTTTTTATGTGGAAAAGGCACATTCTTCCTCTTTCGATCAGAGTTTAAAGTGTTAAAAATTATTGAAAACTTTAATTTTTATAAAAATTTTTTGTGCAGCCATGCAAAATAGTGAAATTCGTGTGTTAATGAAATATGAGTTCTACCGTGGAACCACAACAGCTCAGGCGGCTCGCAATATTAATGATGTGTTTGGTACTGAAGTCACTTCATAGCAAACAGTATCTCGTTGGTTCATGAAATTTCGTTCTGGCAATTTTGACCTAACAAATGAACCACGTGGACGACCTGAAACTCAAGTGGATAACGATTATCTGAAAGCCGTGGTGGAAGCGAATCCACGTCAAAGTGCAAGCGAATTATCGTTAATATTTAGCGTAACCAAAAAAATAATATTGACTCATTTGGCTGAAATTGGTAAGGTGAAAAAGCTGGACAAGTGGGTAACGCATGAGTTGAGCGACATACAGAAAGAACGACGTCTCGAAGCTTGTGTTTCTTTGTTGTGCCGGTATAATAACGATCCATTTTTCAATCGGATTGTTACTTGTGATGAGAAATGGATCCTATATGACAATACCAGACGTTCATCGTAGTGGTTGGATCAAGATGAACCACCAAAACATTGTGCGAAAAAAAAATCTTCATCAAAAGAAGCTTATGGTGTCCGTTTGGTGGTCCAACGCAGGTGTCATCCATCACAGCTTCATGAAACCTAGTGAATCGATTACGGCTGATGTCTACTGCAGACAACTGACCGAAATGATGAGGCAACTGACGGTTAAGCAGCCAAGATTAGTCAATCGAAGCGCACCGCTATTGTTGCACGACAACGCTCGGCCACACACCGCACAAGTCACCTTGGCCAAGCTACAGGAGTTGGAATTGGAAACTCTTCGTCATCCACCGTATTCACCCGACTTAGCACCCACTGATTACCACTTCTTTCAAAATTTGGATAACTTCTTGGTAGGGGAAACATTCAACTCCGACGAGGCTGTCAAAGCTGCCTTCCAAGAGTTTATCGACTCCCGGCCTGCAGGCTTTTACAGCAGGGGAATCAATGAACTTCCCGTTAAATGGCAGAAGTGTATTGATAATGGTGGTGCATATTTCGATTGACAATAAAAACATTTCATATGAAAAAAAAATGACTAAAGTTTCAATTCAATTTTACTCATTTCATATTACACGACCTAATACAATACAGTTTTGATATACCGTATGGAGTATCCAAGCCTTCTCCTAGCGATCCAAATAAATCTCATAGTAGTTAAATTATACAGTCTTATCAGTTAGTAATTAAGTTCTGATATCGTTTGAAATAAAATTGCGATCAAAGGTCCCGCGATTTTTAAAAACATTTCAATAATACACAAATAACGTATAAACAAATAAATCTATGCAACTAAACAGATATTAACATTTATTGGTTTAATAGCAATAACTATAAGAACAAAGTTATAACTGCTAAAAGATGTTCCCTTGTGTCTTCACACATTTACGCAATTACATGCGAATATTTCTGATGATACTTGCATAATCTTTTGCCGTATCTCGTTCTAAGCACGCGTTACAACTATCGTTAGGATTTTCACCGAGACGTATGGTGTTCCCAAGGTTTTTCGTTCCGAAATGAACCATACCAAGTAATCTATTGAGTTGAAGATCGGCGAATTTGGCAACCAAACGGTTTTGTCCCAAAATCCCGGAAATATCTTTTTTGCAAATAGCAATCGTTGGTTGGACCGAATAAACCGGAATCCAGTCTTGTTGAAATATGAGTCTTTCTGGACCAAAGTGCTACGTCACCTAAAGTTCACTACATATTTGTAGCATCGTCCTGCTGTAAACCACGTCGCGTAACCCCGTTACGTACAGGTTCTCCAGTTTTCGACATTTGCAGTGTATCTCCGTTATTATTGCAGTTCGAAGATTTTAGTTTTTGCAAACCTTTGTCACTTTTTTGTAAAACAAACGACGCTGCGAACAGATTTATCATGGCCCTCCTGGCTTTTGAAATACAGGGCGAAATTGAAAATTGTACATTTTCAGACATTTATTGTAATTCAGTTATTTTTAAGTTATCGATTAGGTAAAAACAAATTCTTACATATTTTTATGCAGAATTTAGTGATGTAGTCAGTTTTTTTCCAGGTGTTCCCATTTCTGAGAAAATTATAAAAGTTGAAATTTCTTAAAAGGGACACCCTGTATGTTTGGTAATGTAATTGGTAGTTACATTTTACTTACTAAAAGTTTTCCAGAAATATATAATAGTCGGCACTTTGTTTTAAATCGAAGGCTAAAATTTACATTTTTTTAAACAGATTTAAAGATTAGAGGTCAAATAGATTTATCTTTATTAAACTTATAGGAAAAACCAATAACTAATAGCTTGTAGACATATTTTTAGAGATATTGTTTAAAATGGTTGGCATTTTCCCTAATACAAAGCTGGGTCATTTATGAAATTTTACTTAAGGCATTTAAAATTATTATGAGATGATTTTGTAGATATCGAGATGCTAAATGAGTAGCCTGTCTAAAATCCTTTATTGTTCTGTGCTGAATTTCGTATATCTTATTTTTCATAAAGCCCCACAGGAAGAAATCCAACACTGATAGATGAAGCGATCGCGATGGCTATCTTACAGCTCCATTTGTGGCTGGTGATCTTTAGGGAAGATTATTTTCTAAAAAACGCTTTATTATGTGAGCGTTATAATAGGGTACACCATCTTGTTGGAAATATATATTATTTAGTTGGACAACAGGAACGTTTTCTAACAATTCTGTTATAACATCTTCAGTGATATCAACAGAGTGTTCTCAGATCTCTTACATATATTACATGTAATTGTTGTCACTCGGTTTTTTTACCTGTCGCAACTAAAGCACCTTTTACGAAACTTTCTTAGGGGTTCTTCGCCCGGTTCATCTTCTTGGAGCCTTTTGTATCTTTTCAGGAAAAGTTTGAGATCCGTAGGCAAACTTGGTATCTCCGCTCTTTCCGAAAGATGTGGTTTCATCAAAAAAATAGCTAAGTCCTTCAGAAAATCTCGTCTATATTTCTGTGGATTTTCAACATGGTTTGCGTTGTAGATAATTTGGCTGTTGATGCTCGCTATGTTTACCAGTTGAAAAAAAATTGATAAAGGTCATCTTATTCTTCTGGAAATGGAATAAGTGTTGCATATTTTATCCACGGTATCCATTTCACCTTTATAGCTGTTGTAGTTCATGATAATAATCGCTTTATTTGTTTCAGGATCAATAGAAGAATCATCATGCATTGTAGAAAGTGAAACTACTGACCTATGTTTCTTCGGAACATAGGAACCCATAGTAATGTCATTTTGAAAACCAAAAACAAATGAATTTGGTGCCCTTGTTTTATGTGGTAAAAATCCAGCTGGTATTTTCCGCTTATTCTTTTTAAATGTTCCAAGCAGGGTTGTTTATTCTTCAAGAGTTCTTTAGCTAGTAGGTAACTTGTGTACCAATTATCGCAGGTAATATTTCTGTTTTTGTTCTTCCATTGTTCCAATAAACAATGAGTAATGACAGCTGAAGTATTCGACTTTTTATGTTCTCCTTCTGGCTGCTGGCCGCAATAAATTTCCAAGTTGCTAACAAAATGTTTTAAAATGGCACAAAATAAATATTTTCAATCCATACTTGACTCGCTTATTGGGAATATATGGAAGAAAGCTGCAGCATCCGCGAAACGATACCAATATTTGTGATAAGTTCACCTAGGCAATAATTATTTTTTAGTTCTTCATAAAGCTATCAAAAATGAACCTTAGAGCAATGAATTTTTCAGTTCTTTTCTTTTAATTTTTTGTAGCTTTGTTGTCAAATCTAATGGACTTTAACAAAAATAAAACACGGTTGCATGCAGGCTCTAAATATTTTACAGCCTGTGCCATCCCTTGTCCCCACAGTTCCAGAAAATATGTGTGATTTTGCTTTTTAAAAGCATCTAAATCGATGATATTTCGAGCACGTGGTGAAAGCTCTGGAAGTATATATACATGGTTCTTTTGTCTTGTTTTGCTGAACTTATTCACTATAGGTTTCTTATACTAAATTGGTTTTTTATCTTTTGCAATAAAACATTTTTCTTCGTCTAGATTTTCTAATTCTCTTTTAGGCGTATCATCTTCGTCAACTTCCATGTCAGAGACTGTCTCACTGGCTTCAGATCTTGAATCGTGTATGCTTTTCTCTATAGCTTCTTCCTCGGATGTGTCTTCTATCATACCAACAAATGAGGCATTATCAGATTCTTCATCGAATATTACTTGCGCCACATCTTGAAGTTCATTTTCACTCAGCCGACTTGGATTTTTTACTGAAACTTTATCCCTGAAAAATGTTTGAATAATTTAGGTCACATACATTTATTATATTATATCATTATTGTGTTTTCAATATAAAGAAATATAAAACAACGTACAGGGTGTTCAAATAACGGAGGACGTCGGCTGTATCTGGGAAACTACTCATTATTGGATCTGGAGAAAAAAAATTTTATAACTAAATAGGCCATGAGAAATCGCTGGAAAATATTTTCAAGTTCGTAACCATACCGTTAGGGTGCGTTTTTTACATGACAAATCAATAAAAGACGACTTTTAGTAAAATTTATCTGGAAAATGTATATTTTGAAAATTAAATATAAATTTTTGAGACAATATGTCACAACTTTTGTAGGAAGAGTTTTTTCAAATTTTTTGAAACTGAAGGGTGAGGGAAACTTCTAAGTCAGCTCAAAAAAATTCAGTTTTATCGACATTAGCTAAACATAAAACTACATTGTAATACCTCGTTGGAAAGGTCTTTTTGCAAGCTATGACGTGACAATTATTTCACTTCATGTTAATGTGACACAAATACCGTTAGGGGGCGCAATTTGAAAAATATGGTAATTTTTCAAGTTATTTTAGAAAACTTAAATGGAAGGGTATATCTTTTGTTGCACCATTCGAAAGAGCGTTAAATTCTGCTTAATATAGTCGAAACCCGATGCAAATATCTTTATGTGGTAGTAAATTATTGCAGTTTGAAAAAAGGGTTTTCTTACGCATGAAACAAACCAGCTTCGCTTATGAATCAAGTAGGCCGCGAGCGTATCTATGATCGCTACGTCAGAAATTTAAAACAAATGAATAGGCATTTCAATAAACACCATTTTTATCCATAAGATTATTATATTGACATTGATTTTGGTAAACGTTTTTGATCGTGATAAAAAAAATGCCAATTTCGAACGAGGAAGCTTTCGATATGCTTGCAGTTTATTTTGAATGTTTACAAAATTCAACAGTAGCGGCAAGGATATATGCGTTAAAATATCCAGAAAGAAGAAGTTATAAATCTAAGGCATTTAAGAATTTAGCTTTTCGTTTGTGATATTATGGTGTTAAATCCCAAAAGCACTTTAAAAAAATAACTAAGATTAAAAGAAGAACATTAAAATGAAAAAATAATTAATTATTTTTAAGATGCTCAAATTGTTTCCCATTATTTTCAATGCACAATCGAAGTCGCTCTTTTGTAGAAAAAATTGCAGTTTGGATTTCTCCTAAGGTGATTGATGTTACGGCATTTCGGATTCTATTTTTCATGTCTTCTTTTGTAGTTGGTCTTCTTTGAAAAACTAAGTCTTTTAACCTACCCCATAAATAAAAGTCCAAACACGTAAGATCTGGCGACCTCGCCGGCCATGGAAATAAACTTCCCCTGCCTATCCACTTCCCGGGAAATGTAACATCCAGAAATTCTCTCACATTAAGAGCAAAATGCGCTGGGCAACCATCGTGCTGAAAATATATTTCCCGTCGTGTTTGAAGATCAATTTCTTCCAATAGCACTGGTAACTCATTACGCAAAAACTGTAAATAACTAGTGCCATTCAATGTTTCTTCGAAAAAATAGGGTCCGATAATCATTCCATTAACTATCCCACACCATACATTAATACTCCAATGTCCTTGATTATGCACTTCTTGCATCCAGTGTGGATTAGTTGGCGACCAATAGTGCATATTGTGGAGATTCACACCACCATTGCTTCTAAATATTGCTTCATCTGTCCACAAAATCTTTGAAAGAAAATTTTGATTCTCTTGGGTCATTTTAATTAACCAATGACAAAAATTCAAGCGTCTGTCAAAATCTTCTCCTGAAAGAGCTTGATGTAAAACTACATGATATGGATGTAATCTAAAAGAAATTATAATTCAAAAACACTTTGTAACTATGGCAAAATAAAAAAATTAACACAAACCTGTGATCTTTTAGAATATTATATACTGATCCAGTAGAAATCCCCATGTCTCGGGATATGGTCCTAATGCTAATATGGCTATTAAGTTCTATGCATGCCAGCACATTTATTATGTTTTTCTCATTGCGACCTTTTCCTTGGCGTCGGTGCTTTTGGGATTTAACACCATAATATCGCAAACGAAAAGCTAAATTCTTAAATGCCTTAGATTTATAACTTCTTCTTTCTGGATATTTTAACGCATATATCCTTGCCGCTACTGTTGAATTTTGTAAACATTCAAAATAAACTGCAAGCATATCGAAAGCTTCCTCGTTCGAAATTGGCATTTTTTTTATCACGATCAAAAACGTTTACCAAAATCAATGTCAATATAATAATCTTATGGATAAAAATGGTGTTTATTGAAATGCCTATTCATTTGTTTTAAATTTCTGACGTAGCGATCATAGATACGCTCGCGGCCTACTTGATTCATAAGCGAAGCTGGTTTGTTTCATGCGTAAGAAAACCCTTTTTTCAAACTGCAATAATTTACTACCACATAAAGATATTTGCATCGGGTTTCGACTATATTAAGCAGAATTTAACGCTCTTTCGAATGGTGCAACAAAAGATATACCCTTCCATTTAAGTTTTCTAAAATAACTTGAAAAATTACCATATTTTTCAAATTGCGCCCCCTAACGGTATTTGTGTCACATTAACATGAAGTGAAATAATTGTCACGTCATAGCTTGCAAAAAGACCTTTCCAACGAGGTATTACAATGTAGTTTTATGTTTAGCTAATGTCGATAAAACTGAATTTTTTTGAGCTGACTTAGAAGTTTCCCTCACCCTTCAGTTTCAAAAAATTTGAAAAAACTCTTCCTACAAAAGTTGTGACATATTGTCTCAAAAATTGATATTTAATTTTCAAAATATACATTTTCCAGATAAATTTTACTAAAAGTCGTCTTTTATTGATTTGTCATGTAAAAAACGCCCCCTAACGGTATGGTTACGAACTTGAAAATATTTTCCAGCGATTTCTCATGGCCTATTTAGTTATAATATTTTTTTTCTCCAGATCCAATAATGAGTAGTTTCCCAGATACAGCCGACGTCCTCCGTTATTTGAACACCCTGTACAAGATCCAAACATCGTTAACGGTGCAGCATATACCGTGCGGCTCTAAATCGTCCCATCTCGTCTGTTAACTGTTTAACAAATTATTATTTTGTAAAAATTAAAAAGCAGCATTAAATGAGACAAAAAATATTATCTTTTGCCGTTTGGTTACTTTTTTAAATGTTGTTTACGTCACCAATAACGTCAAATGACCGAAATGCTTAATTTGGTATTGAAAAAAAGGCCAAAAAATTGAGTTTTTTGTATTGTTCAATATGGAGCAGCTTAAAAAGTGATACATTTTATATGCACTTCGATTTACCATAAAAATGCTCATCATTAGAAGAAAAAACTGGACCTGCATCCCATTCTGAAAAAAAGTTATTCCATTTTAACAGTTTAAAAATTATTTTTAGGTTAGAATTAGCAAGAAAAAAAGCGAAAAAAATGTGACGAATGTGCGAGGGTTTTCTATATATGTGCGATTTTTTTCAGATTTTTCGAAAAACCAGTTTCCAAGTTAAAAATTATAATTAACAAGATGGCGGTTTAAGGGTTTTTTTGGTCTACGGCGTGGAGGTAAGGATATTTTGCACAACTGATTGGAATTAGAGGGTTATAACTTATGTACTTATATGCCCATTCAGGTAGGTTTCCAATTTAGATCAAATGGCATTTTGACTATCTTAATAGGGGATACTTTTTAAAATTCTTTATGGCGATAAAAGGACCTTCCAAACAGATCCCAAACTGACCGTTCCCCCACAAACACCTCCACTCAACCTTTCTACACGCCGTGATTTGGTGTTTCTAGGCACATTTGGAACATCGGAAATCTCGGCGGTAGTTCCTGGCAACATGCCTCCATGTCTGATATTGAGATATGTGGACATCGGATATTGAAAAATTTCATGTTAGTTACGTCTGTTTTCCCAGAGTATGTGGACATTTGAGCCCGTTTTTACTTGATTCCGTCGTCTTTTTAGGGTGTAGGAGCTGTCCACGACTACTAGGTATAGGGCGCGGACCACTTCAAAAAAATCTTCTATCTACTTTTGTAAAAGTTCGTCAATTAGGAAGTCTTCGATTTGGAAAACACTCCGCATAAAGACGAACTGCTTGAGCAGCGTTCTCTTTCGCTAATCCATAAGTTAAATGAATATCAGCAAATTCAGAAAAACTAAATTCTTTCATGACTAATGAATTCAGGACAAGAACTGGCAGGAATGCTGATAGGAGTTAATGTCAAATACTTGGTTTCCACGGAAACGCAAACATTTAATATACTATAATTTAAGCATAATTTTTTAACGTTAATCATTTTTTTATAATGTTTTTCAAATTGAAAACTTCCAGATTGGTAAAGTAAAATAAGTTTATTTATTTTATTGTTCCCAGAAAATCCTGTGTACTATCGATATGGTGATGATAGTTGTTTTAACATATTTGGATAATTTGCATGCATTATGAGCTTGGATGCGTTTTTATCGGAAACGATTGCTTCTAGAAAGATCGATGTGGTTATCTTTTTTAAGCAAGAAAGGTGGGAAAAAAGATTTTCAAGTCAAAAGTGATATACTCCGTGGCACAAAAAAGTTTTGACGGTTCAAAAGTGTCCTATTGTCCACTGGTGGTGCCTTCTAGAAGATGCAACTAGATCGTTTACAAATTTGAATTTTTCATCACAGAAAACGTCTAAATATGAAATTTCGTAAAATTAGCTCCAAAAAGTCGAAATATATTAAAAAAATGTAATTTACTTTTTTAATTTTATCACACTGTAGCTGCGTTATTATTAACTTTTTTACCAAGGTAAATTTAATTAACTCGACTTATTTTGACTTCCCCTATATGCAGTCTCATTTTCGGCACGACCTGGACACCTGGTATATAGGGTTACTGGTATTCTGACGTGTTGCTTTGGGGAGGTGATAGAACAAAAGGTAACGAGTAAATTGAACCCATATAAGTTATGTTGAGTGTAGGTTTAATTTTCGAGTAGTTTTTAGTATTGAAACAAACGGTTTGGTAACGAGATTTTACTGACAAAATTAATGATACAAGGTGTCTAGTCGCCAAGAATACCGATTCAGTTCTGTCCCTTTCAGAGATCCGATTCGTAATCGGAAAAACAACATAAAGCATAAAATCGATACGCCGAATATCCCATTCAGCGTCTAGTAAAATGTGAACGTTAGCATAACATATATACATATTTAAAAACTCACTAGATTTTGAGTTATTTCATTTTTTTGTTAAATTCGGGGTCTTAATGAATTCAGAATTACTTTTCAACAAATTCTTTTTAGATTTTTTTTACTTTCGCTACTCAATCACTTGCCTAACATTATGATCTTCCACATGGAATAAAGTGTGTCCGGAAACATTTGCATTATGTGAACATTTTCAGTAAAAACTTTCATAAAATATTTTATGAACATTAGCTACTTAAACTTCTTCTGCGCAATTTTCAAAAAATGTTCAGGGTAACATGAATACAAATTATTCTCTAAACTTCCTCATTTCAATAGCTATCCTATTAAGTATTACATGGTCAACAAATATTTTGCGGTTTCAAAAAAGAATTGTCGAAATGCTTTAAGTGAACAATTTAACTTAAATTTGTAATGGGAAAATTAATAAAAAATGGTGTACGTTTAAAACTCAAAACTAAAAACATAAAAAATAACACAACAAATACATTTAAATTGAATTATTCTTCATTCTCAATGTGACCACTTTTGTTCCGAATGCACCTTCTACATTTTCTTCTAATTGCCGTTTTTGTTACTCTTGTCGTTAATGTATTTCTTATCTCGTTAGCTGCATTAATGATTATCTGCCTTAAAGCATCAATGTTTCCTATAGGTTCATGTAGGTCCCTATACACCAACGCATTCATTGCGCCCCCAAACAAAAAAGTCCATGGCTGTCTAGTCTGGGCTCATTGCAGGCCAGGAAATTTGCCTCGTCCGATCCATCGATATGGAAATTTCATATCCAGCCATTGATGTATAGAAACCCTGTAATGTGCAGATCAGCCGTTGTGCTGGAATATCATATTCTGCCTTCTATTTAGGGGTGCGTTTTCTAACAGTGGCAATAAATCATTTCAGAAGAAATTTTCATACGTTTCTGTGTTTAAACGATTGGAAAGGAAATACGGGCCTATCAAGTGGTTACTAATGATTTCCATCCATACATTTAGTGAAAAACGTCGTTGCGATCTCGTTTCCTTTTTTCTGTGTGGGTTTTTATCATTTTTATCGGCTCAAAAATGCAGATTGTGGAAATTTGTAACATCGTCTTAGTCGAATTAAGATTTGTCGGTCCATAGAATGTTTTGCAGGAAATTAATATCTTCTTCGTCGGAAAGTAGCATAAATCAACAAAATTCTAATCTTCTCACGCTATTACTACCTTCAAGAACTTATACTGGTGTAAGATGGTACGAATACAGTCTTGAGTTTTGAACAGTATGCCACAGTTTTCATTGCGATATTCTCAACAGTCATGCAACAGAAGTGGTTGAAATTGTAGGGTCATTTTAAAATTGACGAATAATTTCTTCATCATCTTCAGGTATATACACAGGTGGTCCGCTTGCATCCCGTTGTTGTCGTTGAATACTTCAAATCTCACGGATTCTTCGATAAGTTGAAATGAACACGCTTACATGAGGTTGACAATAATTGGGAAATCTACACTGATATTCTCGAAAAGCAGCTGCAGCATCACCATTACATACCCCATATACAAACAGGATATCGTCGTACTCAGTATTTTGAAAAATTTGTCCAGAGATATTTTGTTGTCTTTGAACTTCCCCTGGAATTTTATTTTATATAAAATTAATATTGTACCTTATTTACTTTTATTTTTAATGAAAGAGAAACATTATTCTCTCATCTAATGTTGATAAAGTCAATTCAAAATTTTATCTGAAATTAATAAACTAAAACAAAAAGCATGAATCTCTTAGCAACGTCAACAACAAGCCTACTACTAAATAACTGGGAAATCATTCTTAAGGAAAATAATTAAAGTTAAATTGTCCACTTAAAGCATTTCGACTATTTTTTTTTGGAAACGCAAAACTTTATTGATTATGTAATAACTCATTGGATAGCTATTGAAATTTTGATGAAAAATTGATAATATGATTTTGCAGAACATAGAAAGGCGCAACTTTTCTCTAATTTAATCTTGTGTCTATCTCTTATAGTTTACGAGATCCCTGTAGAATGCATCCTTATCTGGGACACCCTGTATATTAAATTAAAAAAAATATTGTCACCGTTTGTCTTTAAAAATATAACAAATATTCAAACTAATTCATATTAACAAAAAAAAACATAAAACTATATATTCCTATTTAAGAAAAAAAAAACAGAATGTTGAAAGTAACACCGAATTCATAAAAATTGCAACTGGTCATTAAAAACAGTTTTCACAAATTGCTCGTTGGCATGTACTGCAAATTGGCTCATGCCAAGCAATACACAAAACTTTTGTCTTTCTGTCGTTTGCAAGAGAATACTTTGCTCATCTTACTCTTTTTTCCATATTTTGTTGTCTGTTTTTAGGCATCTTTTTATTTAGAATTTAGTTATATTTTGCCTTAACTCTTTTGATAGACACGTATTTGTAAGTTTTTTTTCCAAATGTCCTTCGACAAGTTGTCGTGCCAAAGATTTTATGAAGTCACATCTAGATTTGTTGGGATTTCCTGGAAGACTTGAATATAATACAAATTCATTCACTGATGACATGTTCAAGATGGTAAATTAAATGGTAAGGGGCAATCTTCGATTCCTTCGGTTTGAGGTACATATATACTGTACACTTTTCATCCAGTGCATCTACACCTCCTTTGGTGCAGTTATAAAACTCGAAGATTCCCGGTTTCTTTGTGACATCATTAACATTTCTAGTAAAATGTATCAAAGATTTCAATTAAGCTGTTTTTTGTGGTTTTGGGATATATGAGACTAACGTTACGTTGTTTCCGAAGCCATACAGAGAAGAATCGGTTACCCTAGTTTTTGAAGGCAAAAATGATATAGGAATTTCTCTTTTGTTTTTTTTTTATTGTCCCAACATAAGTGAGTCCCCGGGTTTATAATTCTTGAACTAGTTCTATGGATGGCAACCAATTGTCTGCTGTGACGTTTCGGTTACTTCCTTCCAGGCTCTTTACTAGACGAAAAATTGATTGGGTGGGTTTTCCGAATTTTTTTGTCGGCTTCTGATAAAGTTTTACCAACACTACTTATGCCTGAATACACATATCCAACCAAAAATGTTGAATTCGGACATCGTTGAGGACAAGGATTTTAATGCCATATTTACGGGGTTTCTGTGACATGTACAGGGTCATTCAAACTCGACACCCCACCCATTTGATATGAAAACAGTTGGGCTTAGCAAAATAATGTTTTCACCAAATTAAATAAAAGGACGTAAGCTACAATAGATGGTAAAAACGTTGAAATGTGAAAAGTGATACTCGGCGTCGCGACGCCGACTTTATGTTTTTTTTTCAGAAACACCCTTTTTTTCAAAAATGTGATCATCGATCCATTCTAAACAAGTTTTGTATAAAAGGTTTTTTGAAATTTCTAATCATTTAAAAGCTACAAGAGAAACAAATATTGACATATTAAGTAGTCTTATGTTAACACATTGAATACTATCGTATACTTCGCTACGCATTTACGCATGAAGCAACACAAACATTCAAATTGTCAAATTTTTTTTTTATTTATAAAACTATCAGTTAAAATATTCAAAATCAGTAAACGAAAAACATAACACAAAATCTCAAGATATAAAACTTGTAACAAGTTAAAAAAATAAATTATAAAATGTGGTCAAAACTGTCGCCGTCTACAAGAAAACAATATCTAAAACGCTTTCTGACTTTTTGACATGTAACTTTTCCAAGAGTCCTGCGATCTATCGAATTACAGGCAACTCAAATTTTTTGTTTCAGATGTTCAACATTATTTGTAAGAGTACTGTAAACAATGTTTTTTAATGTTCCCCACTAGAAGAAATCTATACAACTTAGATCCGGCGATTTTACAGGCTAAGATATTGCACCAGATCTACCGATCTATCTATCAAGAAATGTCTGATTTAGATATTGGATAACTATTGCAGCATTATGGCATGGTGCACCATCCATTTAAAACCACATATTTTGTTTAATCAATAAAGGCGTATCTTCTAATAATACTTGCAGATCAAATTCCAGAAAGTTTTGAAAATTTTGCCCATTAAAGTTATAGTCGTAAAAATACGAACCTACTAGTTGACCAAATATGCCACACCAGACATTAATTCCAAAGTGCCCTTGGTTTTCAATTTGATTAACTATATGAGGATTTTAAGTGACCCAGTATCTCGCGTTATACCTGTTTGAATGCCCATTGTTCACAAATTTACTCTCGTCGCTCCATAAAATATGATTATAATTCTTATGGTTATCGTTTTCCATAATGACCATATTACTTAAAAAGTTAATTCTTCTAATACGGTTTTCTTCATTCAAAAACTGTAGGTTGTTCAGTTTATAGGGAATATATAATTATTCTTATTGAGAGTGCGTTGAATTGTAGAATAACTTAAATTTAATTGTCGACTTGCAGTATTAATTTACGCTCTAGGTTTGCATTCAAAAAATTGGCAAATTTGAGCTACGACAAAATCATTAGAAACAGATTTTGCTATTGGCATTGATTTCCTGCATGAAAATGCATTTGAATTATTTCTTAAGTTTGTTTCTAAACGAGGAAACATTTTATGATCAGGAATCACTCGATCTGGATACCTTTCTCGATACAGTCTAACTGCTACTCTTCAATTATTTTGAGTCTCGCCATAAATTAATAACTTATCGACTTTTTCTTGATGACTAATCATTATTTCAATATTAAATTAAAAAAGTATCTTTCTACTGTTAACTTAAAAATGTGAGAATGAACATTCAGTCAAACTGATCACGTAAAAGTACATGTTTGTATTGCTAGGCAACGGTTTACATTGTTTTTTCGCCTGCTTCATGCTTAAGTGCGTAGCGAAGTATACCTCCATGTAATGTGTTAACGTAAGACTACCTAATATGTCAATATTTATTTCTCCTGTACCTTTTAAATAATTAGAAATTTCAAAAAACTTTTTATACAAAACTTGTTTAGAATGTATCGAAGATCACATTTTTGAAAAAAAGGGTGTTTCTGAAAAAAAAACATAAAGTCGGCGTCGCAACGCCGAGCATCACTTTTCACATTTCAACGTTTTTAGCATCTATTGCAGCTTACGTCCTTTTATTTAATTTGGTGAAAACCTTATTTTGCTAAACCCACTATTTTCGCATAAAATGGGTGGGGTGTCGAGTTTGAATGACCCTGTACATGCGAAAAGAACATCTCCCACAAAAACCAACTAGCATTTCATCAATACAAGTGTATTCTCCAGGGGAATTCTTTTTACAACTTTCAACAAACTTATTGAATATTCATGAAATAGGCGCCAGCTTGTCGTCTTTTTTTCATTCTGCTCGTGTAGTTACGTCGTCAAATCTAAGAGAAATTGGTAATACTTTAAAACGTTGTTAAGACATTGTATTTCGAAAAATTTCTTTGCCAGTGCCATCAGTTGAAAAAATTAACTTAGGTCTTCATTGTTTGACTTGAAAATAACAGAATACAAAAGTAATCATATAAGTGTCTGGATTTCGATTACATGTGGAAATTTCAGTTCTGGTCTGCTCTGGTCTGAATATTTTGTTTTGAGAGTATTCAGTTTGTCGTTAGTTCTATATATAATTTCTTGTTACATGTCATTACATGTTAGGCATTCCCAGATACTTTTCTCAGTGCACAAATGGCCAAGAGATTTAGCTGGTTTAATAACGCCTGGAAGATACACTATTGCAACGCTGTGTTCTAATATTACTGGTTGGTGAATTAGCACTCCATTTATATCGATTTTTCCCCTAGTAAGATTTCCGATTGATGGACGAAGTTAATAAATCCCTATCAGCATCTAACTGTTCGTCTTCTTGGAGAGAATAATTTTCTTTAGTACTATCTTCTTCTATATCTGTTTCTTTTGCACTATCATGTTCACTTATATAGTCAGGATCGTTATCCAAATATCACTCATGCCGCGAAAATCGCTTTCCTCTTGTTCCAAAAGACTTTTGGTCCATTCTTCAAATCGTGAATTATCATTTTTCATTTTGTCTTTTTGCAAAAAAGTCATTTTGACTAAAAATAAGAAGTTACCTATAGATTTCAGAAATTTTTTTAAGACATCTCGTTTTATAAAAGAATAACAGAAATGGTGACGCGGAGTTAATCGGTCCCCACGGCTCAATAACTCGTAAATTACAGAAAAACGCTTACCTATCGAAAAACGACTGTATTGCTGAATGAGTCTAGGAACACTAACGCAAAGGTATATGAAAGGACAAGTCCCTCTGGCAGAAACTGTAAGAACTACGGTAAATTAGAGAATGACTGGGGGTTTCACAGATCCCATCGCACTATTTACGGGTTAAAATGAAATAACTAAAAATCTAGTGAGTTTTAGAATATGCATATATGGGTTCAATTTACTCCTTACCACCTTCCCGAAGCAATACGTCGAATTACCAGTAACCCTGAAAAGGGGGTCATGTAACATATCATTTTAAGGGGAATTTGATTTCCTTTCAACGAACGAAGATCGGTTTAGCGATTGGAGAGAAAATAAAATACAAAAACTTATTAAAGAAAAACATTTATTGAAAGAGGTGCAGATTATTTCAATAAGTGGTCGAAATGTTCACATTGTACTCCCTGGCAATAAAACAGTCTATTCTCAAATTCAATCCTCATATTCTGGAAAACTTCTAGAGAAATATTGGCACACACGTCTATAATGCTACCAATAAGTTCGTCGATATTTTGTGGTTCAGTCAAGTAAATCTTGGATTTGAGGTAACCCTACAGAAAGAGATCCATTGGTGTTAAATCTGGAGAACGGGATTCTAAAAGCCCGCGTCTGTCAATCCATTTTCCGGGATAATTATCATCCAGCCATTCTCTGACCGGTCTGTATAAATGTGGAGGAGCACCATCGTATTGGAAGGTTGTTTCTATTTGAAACTCATCAGGATTGTCTTGAACCATTTGTAGAATGATTGGGTTAACTTTTATTTACATAACTTTATTAACAGAACGTCAGTTAAATTTCCCCGCAAAAATATTGGACCAATGATGTACACCTAATATACCAGCCCAAACATTGATCTTTTGGGAATATTGTGTATTACCTTCACGAAAGACATACGGGTTTACGTTGGCCCAATATCTGACATTTTGTCTGTTTACGAAGCAATTTAAAAAAAAAGTGCTTTCGTCGCTGAAGTAAATTGATTTAACATACCCTGGATTTTCAGTTATTCGGTTGGCGAGTGTTTCCGAAAATTGTAAACGTATAATGGGATCGTCTTCGTTCAATTAATGCAAAATTATTAATTTGTATGTATGGAATTTTGATTTCTTTAGGTACTTTTTAACTGTCGTTTTAGATACACCACAATCCAATGCTATATTCACTGTTGATTGCTGGGGTTCATTAACTACTTATCGAACAATATTTAGCTACTAATCTTCGGAAATTGCTTTGCGCCCCGATCCTCTTTGTCTCGTAACACAACCAGTTCTTTGAAACTTTAAGACCAATTCTCGATAGTATTTTCAACAGATCGGATTATCCGGAAACCTTCCATTAAAAATCCTTTCTACTTTATGAAAATTACGACCAATTTCTCTAAAAAGTAGAATATCTTCGCATTTCTTTTTTAAAGGAAGACTACGAACCATTTTCGAATTGTAGCAATAAAATAATGTTAAAAATTTTAAATGAAGGCTGTTCAAATGTGCACAAATAAAAATATACTGATTTACTCCCTTGAGTTTTATCATGTTCATGGGTTCTTAAATTGTTATTATTTTTTATTATCGTTGTAAAATCGTGTAAAAATCATACTTTCCAATTGAATATCTTTGATAAGAACTTAGAAACTCGCACAATTTTGTTCAATAACGAAATCTATTTATGCATATTATTGTCTACAAATTGAGCCGAAATTATTCATTATTTTCTCTCCAATTGTTGAACCGATTTTAATAAAAAGTAGTTCGCTGAAAAGAAAATCAAATTCCTTTTAAAACGATGTCATATGACCCTCCTTTCTATTTAAAAAAATTGCGTTGACAGCGCTCTTTTCGAGGGTGTTCACGTGACACATGTCATTTGTTCATTGAAATGTAGTAGATGTGACGCCAAATCGAACAAAATTTACCCCAAGCCCCTATCTTCCTTCGTTGAAAAAAAAATAGGGGAAAGATTAACGTCCGCACTGTGTACAGGGTGTCCTAAAAGTAATGGGACAAAGAGAAACGGCAGATTCCTGATATCAAAATATTAAGATCCAGCGCAATTGTTGTATCCTGAAAGTTAATATTAACAGAGATACAGGGTGATAAATTGAAAATTTATTTTTGATTTTTTTTCATATATTCAACATCTTTTGACTTATGGTATTGAAATTTGGTATACAGTGGTTTTCGGACCTGAGAAACTGATTAGAACTGTCGGTTTCATTATTACTAATAGGGGGCACCACTTGAAACCCTTTTGGTTAGTTAAAATGGCTCTAATTTTTTTCTACGCAGTTCCAGTAGCCCTATGAATTAAAAATATCATTTTGCTTAAAATTCTAGATAAAAAAGGTATACTTATTAGAAGCCTCAAAACTTGACCGTTTTTGAGATATTTGTCGCTTTAGTAACGCTGATATGTTCATAATGTTGTAATAACGGTATGTGCGCTACGACTTAAATAATACCCAGATAATTTAAAAACAAGTTTTTCATTATAGCTTACAATTGTTCTACATGGCCACAGTTAACCTCGATGCACTATGAGATTCGTTTTATGAATGATTGTCTGATTTTATAAAGAAGTCCTTCATTTCTTAATAGGTCAGCTGCATTAACAATTCTTGTCCATAATTGATGGCGGTTATTGATTGTTTCATTGTAAATAATTGCTTTCATGTAGCCCCAAATATAAAAATCCAACGCATTCAAATCCGGGCTTCGAGGAGACCATGGAAGCGGGCCGCCCCGTCCTACCTATTGCCTTGAAAAGCGCGTATTAAGATAATTCCTTACTTGGACAGAATAATGTGCTGAAGCACCGTCCTGCGTAAAATACATTTTTTGCAGCACATTCAAAGGTACACCTTCTAAAAGGTCATCGAGTTGATTTTATAGGAAATTTAAGTTAGAGTTTCCATTAAGATTAGGTGGTAATTCATAATGACCTACGATATGGTTCCAATCCACACCAAACATTTATTTTAAATTCGTATTGGAAATGCCGTTCGGTGATCAAATTTGGGTTTTCCGTATTCCAAGCGTGCATATTTCAGAAGTTGAAGACGCCGCGTCGGGTAAAAGTGGCTTTATATGTAAAAAGAACATTTTTTACACATAAGGGGTTCCTACTTTGTTGGTTCCCGAAAAATGTGATAACTGTGTAAAATACAATCGTGGTCATATAAATAGCACACTCTGTTTTTTGAATCTTTAAGCCATATATGACATTTCAGCTTAAAATGAATAACTTGCATAGAATTCTATGAAATTGGATGATTTTATTCACGAGAAAAAATTAACAAAAAATAAACAATTTTCTTTGAAAAATATTTTTTTTTATATAGCTGGCCAACTAAATAGCACACTTTGAAAATTTGAAATAAATAGACAAATACACTTAATAAACTCATTATTTAGTTGGGTAACCCTTATTTTTTAGAACGTGATTTAATCGCGCTGGCATTGACTATTAACTTTTGAATGTAGTTGGTGGGAACCGAATCCCAAGCATACTTAATATTATCCCATAATTCATCAGCGTTACATTGATTCATGTCTTTAATTGTCCTTTTTACCCATTCCCATACATTTTCAATAGGGTTCAAGTCAGGACTTTGAGGTGGTCAATTTAAAACGACAATTTAATTCTGTTCCATCCATTGTTTAACCAGTCAGGAAGTGTGCTTGGGATCGCTATCTTGCATAAAAATATAATTAATTGGCATGGATTCGAATGCATATGGCTCCATTACATTGCTTAAGATATTTTTATATTTAAATTGATCCATAATTCCCTCTATGCGATGAATTGGCCCCACACCGTTCCAAGAAATAGCACCCTACACCATAATTGATCCTCCGCCGTGTTTGATGGTTTTAATAGTATAGCGAGGATTGATACTACAGTTTGGTGGACGTCGAATATATGTTTTTCCATCATTTCCGAATATATTAAATTTAGATTCATCGGTTCAAAGAATCCGGCGCCAAAATTAAGCGCTTCTTCTTATTTTTGTTGGATACGTTTGGCTTTCTCTTAGCAATGCATCCACGAAGGTTGTTTTGTTGTAAAATTCTTCTTACAGTTCGGGCGGATATATTTATTTTGTAATAATTTAAATTTTGTTGCCTTATTTTCACAGACTTTAAAAAAGGGTTGGCTTTACTTAGCCGCACAATTATCGCTTCTTCTCGTTTTGAGATTTTTCTCGGTCTGGAAGCTCTTTTTTTATTTTCAAAATTATGGTTGTTTTTGTATAATTTTAAAGCATTGTAGACTATTTTGCGTCAGCAACACAAAGTCATGGAAATCTCTGTAATAGATTTCCCTTCTTTTTGTAACCTGATTATTATATGATATTAACTCTCGCCTTTCTGGACCATAATGTTTTTTCCTACCCACTGTTTTTTGAAAAGAAATCATATATTAATAACTATCAAGTACTACCGTATTAACTTTTACTTACTTTTAATAAATTTATTCGGTAGAAACAAAAATTAAACACAATATATCAGAACGTACTATTTGTATGAAAACTACTAATCTATTGAAATCCTACCAAAATTTAAGTATAGAAGGTTTTTTTTGGTATACAATAAAAATGCGTTCTACTATTACGTATGATAAAAGATAAATAAACTAAAAATAGTTTTTCGTTTTAACAATGTCATTTAAGACTTCTATTTTAAAAAGGATAAGTGTGCTATTTATATGGCCACAACTGTATGTGATAATTCAAGCTTGCGTGGAAAATCAGCTGGTGGCAAATTTTGTACAGGTGTAAAATGATATGACTAGAGACCATTGTCATGAAATATTCGAACTATCTGTAATTTACTAACTCCGGTTTCTGCCTTTAATTGCCTCGAACTTAGTTTAGGGTTTCCCGCTACTCGAAATAAAATTTCTCCCTCTTGTTCTGGGATAATAACTTTTGGTCGATCCGTAGTATCTGGTTTGTGTTGCAGTGATCCAGTCTCACCTAACTGATCATAACTATTTTTAAATAAATTGTGACTGGGCTGTCTTCTATTTGGATAAATTTCAAAATACCTGCTACAAGCTTTTCGTTCATTGAATTGTTTGAGCGTAACAATACACTATATCTCGCATCTCTGCAGTTGAAAATGGATTATGTCTTGGCATAATGTATAATACGTTATAACTGACATAAAAACTTCAATTTCAGTAAATTTTAAAGAAAAAAATAATAACTATTTTGACAACCCACTACTCTGTCACTGATAAATAGGCATTCAGTTTAAAAATGGCGCCAACGTAAATTTACTTCGTTGGACTTCGCCAGTTTTCGGCTCTATCCAAGAATACAAACATACTAACATTCATAAGGTATTAAATTAGCGAATATCTCGAAAACGGTCAAATTTTAAGGCTTCTAATAAGTATGCCTTTTTTGTCTAGAATTGTAATCAAAATAATATTTTAATTAATGGGACTACTGGACCTGCATAGAAAAAGAATTACAACCGTTTTAACTAGCCAAGACGGTTTCAAGTGGCGCCCCCTATTGGTGATAATAAAACCGACAGTCCTAATTAGTTTCCCTTATCCGAAAACCACCGTATACCAAATTTTAATACCATAAGTCAAAAGATGTTGAAGATATGAAAAAAATCAAAAATAAAATTTAAAATTATCACTCTGTATCTTTGTTAATATTAACTTTCGGAATACAACAATTGCGCTGGATCTTAATACTTTGATGTGAGAAATCTGTCATTTCTCTTTGTCTTATTACTTTTGGGATACCCTGTATGCAAAGTGTCCGAAAAAAACGTGTATAAAATTTTACTACATATTTTGGTCAAAAATAGAATGATTCACTTTAACTTAGTTATGTTGGAAATTGCTTCTTTAGCCACTAGAGGTCGTTCAAAAAAATGTTTTTGAAAGGATTTTTCCTAATTTTTAGAAAACGCGTTAATCGATTTGGTTGATTTTTAGCATGCGTTAATGCCTCCCATATTTAAGGGTAGAACGAATATTTTAGATATTTGGAAAGTGTAAGAAGCATGACATCATAAGTTGAAGTTTATTCATAATTTTTGTGTTAACAATTTTATGACATTAAAATATTTTTTATTTAGTAGACCAATTACATAAGAAGTTTTTTCTTGTCTTGTAAAATTAACGGTAGATTAATGGTTAAGCCAATATTTTTATTTTTGTGTATCTATCAACAATAGTTATTCATTCAGACTAACATAAATTACTTACAATTTTCACAATAAGGGCATCGGAACATTATTACATATTAAGTAAATGTTCAAAATGTCCACCGTTTTGTTTAACGCATTTATTAACATTTTTTATGAAATGAATTTGAACTGCTTCCAGAGTCTCGGGGTTGTTATAAAATTTGCCGGCTTGTAAAATACGCCTTAACAAGTCCTCTCTCGTCATGACTGGAGATTTATAAACTTCTTTTTTTAACGCGAATTATATCCCCGTAACTGCAGTGTCAACACTGTGACGTCATACGTAATTTAACTATAAATAAGAAGTAGCAGTAAGAGGCAATACTTTTGTATTATCGGTATTCTCACCGTTCGTGTTTAATCCCGTTTAAATAAATCTGGTTTCGAAGTCATTTGTTTTTTTTGGGGGGGTCTTGACGAACCACGAACTGGCAGCCTATAAAAAAATCACACATATTCAGTTCTAGTGAACGAGGAGGCCAACCCATAGGTGAATTTTCTCCTTTTTCTATCCATCGATTCAGAAACACTTAATTTAAATGTTCTTTAACATTTATTGCAAAACGAAGGGGTACACCATCATACGCCTTCCAACAATCAGTCCACACATCGGATCCTTCAACTACATGTTTCTGAATGATGGGCAGCAGAACCTCCGCAATACGCTTGTTGTCAGGAAATAGTACACAATGCAAATCCTCCGATTCTTCCGCTATTATGCCTAGAACCCAATGCCCATTAAGAATTCTTCCCCTGTTATATTTTCTATGACCAAATATAGACTCGTCAATCTAAAATGTAATACTATTTATTTACCAATGTATTTATGTAAAATTGAATCATAAAGAGATTCTGGAACTAATCCGAACTAACCTTAACTACAACACCTTGACCTCTAGTTTTAGGCATTTGTTCCTGCATTTTGGAGGAAGCTTCTCTTACCATTTATTTTGCTATATACTTACCTTTTTTTTTTGCGAGGAGGAGGGAATCTTCTTAAGACACCCGACTTGGTTCACAGCCAGGTAGTGTGGGATTCGACCGACCATTACGTCGCCCGCCTACCCACTAAACCCACCTCCCCTCTTCTGCCCCGGAACCGCCTCTCGGCATTACATCGGGGCTTCCTCGATCTTCCGACTAGGTGCGGACACGGCCTCGCACCCCACTTTTCTTCCTCTCGTTCTCCCTTGCAGTCTTGATCTTCAGGATTTTCTCCGTCAGGCCCTCAAACGCTTCCCATTTTGTCGCACTTTCCATCAATTCATTTCCTATCTTGTTTCGGTCCAGGTCGAGTCCACTCTCCCTGGCCTCCAACCGATAGCCCTCCCATTCTGGACACTCCCAGAAATTATGCTCCGGTGTGTCCCTCATACGCATCGCAGAACCAGCAACAAGCATTCCTCTCCACCCCGATGCGCTGCAGGTACTTACCTATACACTCCGTGCCCGGTAAATACCTGCGACAGCATATACCCGCTCTTACTCCACTCGCACTCGCACCAGATCCGGATCCGGGGTATGAAGGTTTTGATCCAGCCCTCATACTTCTCCCAGTCCTTCTCCCATTCTCTCATCGCCCATTCTTTCGCCTCGCTCCTACCTTCGCTCAGCATATTACGCTCTAGCACTCTAATCCGTTCCGGAGGTATCTTGGCCAAAGCTAGCACCGCCTCTGTGGGTGCCGTTCTGTATGCACTGGCCACCCGGAGCGCGAGCAAACGATTTGCCCTCTCCAGGATGGCCGCGTACTTGCCGCACGTCCGCTCCGTCTGCCAGACAGGAGCCACGTAGATCAGAACCGACGATGCCGCCATCACCATCAACCTCCGTCTCTCATACCCCAAACCACTAACTCTAGGCAATATGCCTTCGAGCTTCCCAATCACTCTCGATACCTTTTCGGCGGTCCGGCGCGCATACTCACCGAAGCGAGCATTTCTGCTGAACCACACTCCCAGGTACTTCACGCATTCTTTCGTCTCGTACAAGACGTCGTCCACCCTCAGACTAATACTCCTTATTTCCCTTCGCCTGGCCTGGAGAATTATCTCGGTTTTTTCTGTAGCCATGCTAAGTCCCACGCTTTCGAACGTATCTGCGACCAGTTCCATGGCCTGCCGAGTCCTCGTCTCTAGGGTTTCCCCGTCCCCCGCCGTGACCACCAACGCCAAGTCGTCCGCGTAGGCAACCGGGGTGACTCCACGCGGGTACCCAGCCGTCAGTATTCCGTCGTAGTAGAGGTTCCACAAGACGGGGCCAGTACAGACCCCTGAGGCACCCCACATGACAACTCTCGGACCCCCCCGTCCGGCAACACTAAAACCCGAGCATGCAGGTACGACTGAATTATGTTCAAGAGGTATCTGCTCACCGGGGACCTCCTCAACACCTTGATGATGAGGTCCCACGATGCACTATTGAAAGCGTTCTTAACGTCTATCGTTACCATGACGCAGAAGCCCACATGCGTGTAACTTATCCCCCTGGTCCCTTCCACGACCTGCATGACAGACCGCATGGCGTCCAGGGTGCTCCTGCCCTTAACGAACCCATACTGTCGTTCATCAATCATCCCATACTTCGTCGTTTCTTCCAGCAATCTGGTCTTGACCACCTTTTCTGCCACTTTCCCGAGTCCGTTTACATGGCATATGGGCCGGTACGTGGCCTCCGCGCCCGGATCACGCTTCGGTTTCTCCACCAGCACGAGTCGAGTCCTCTTCCAAACCTTAGGGTACTCGCCCGAGGTCAAGATGCGATTCACGCAACCCACCATACCCTGGGGCACTGCCCCAAGATACAGCTTCAAGACCTCGTTCGGTATCCCGTCCAGTCCCGGAGCCTTGCGGCTCTTGAGTTCCCCAACCGCTCGATGGATCTCCTCCGCCGTAACCCGAGGCACGTCATCCGGCACTACCCGCGGCTTCACCGGGAACAGCGTGTTCACCTGCCTGTGCATTTCTGCCGTGGGCAGGGGACCCCTGCTCAGTCGGTCAAGTTTCCCGGCCACAATCTTGTAGCCGAGTCCCCAGACGTTCGTCTCCAGCTCCGCACACACGCGATTCCACTCATCTCTCTTGGCCTTCCTTACGGACACCTTGAGAGCCTTCTTTTCTCTTTTATACTTATCGGCTGCCTCGGCCTCAACCGTTTCGGATCCAGACCGAAGCCGCTCCCTTCCTCTCTCTCTAGTCCACGTCCTTGCTCTCACACAAGCTTTCCGCCTTTCGGCGACCTCTTCATTCCACCAGTACACCGCCCGTTTCAAATTCCCACTCTCACGCTTCCTTAAACATTGGTCACAAGCTTCGCTTATCTCCCGAACTATTCCTTCGGGAGTTTCCACTTCGCCCAGACCATCATGCTGCACCACGTACTGGCTCAATCGCCCTAACCCCTTCTCATTCACTTTCAATCCTACCTTCTTCTCACTTCTGTCCACGCCAACAGGTACGGTTCCCCGTCGCACCAAGCGATAGGACATGCACCTGCGGCCGCTCCAACTCTCCATTCCCACCTCCACATTCCAATCACGCATGCAACCATGCACAGTCGTGCCTGCCATGGTCACGTCAATTAGCAACCTGCCGTTTCGGTTCCCGAACGTCCACTCGCCTCCGGTGTTGATGAGGACGAGTTCCACGGCATCCAGGAACTCCTCCAGGACCCGCCCGTAGGCATTCGTCGCCCAGGAGCCGAACCGCCCACTCTTGGCGTTCAGGTCCCCAGCGATGAGAACCCTCCTGCCGTCATGCCCCCTGATGTACCCCTCCAGCCGCCAAAGCCACGCTGTAAAATCGGCAGTGGTCCAGTTTGGGGAGAAATAGGCGTAAACGAGAGTGACGCCGTGCAGCTCCGCAGCGACGAACCCCCGATCTCGGTGGATTGACTGCACGCTCACACCCGGCGCAAGCCAGATGAAAGCATCATTGCACCTGACCCGTACTAAGCTCCCTTCAGCCACGCACGGCTCCTGACCGAGCACCACATGGATGCCCTACTCTCTGATCACTTGGTACATGAGGTCCATCGCGAGACGGCCCCTGTCCAGGTTGATCTGTAGGCACCGCAGTTCCCTGTCCGACGCCATGACCCCAAACATACCCACACTAACATTCACACTCACGCACACTCACCCGTATCCACTCCTAGTCTTTCCCCGTCCTTTCTGCGGCGCCTCCCTCTCCATCTCCCACCAGAGACCGCAGGAAGCTGGTAGATGGGGAGTCGTCCCCCTCCTGCTCCGTCCTGGGGGTGGAGGCCGCCATCGGTCTCTGCCTCTTCATCGGGGTCTCCTGGATCCCTTCCCCATCCATATGGGTTCCCCTTTGGCCTTGGGCTCCCCATTAGCCTTGCATTCTCCCTTGGGCTTGGGCTCGCACCCAGGTCCCCCGGCGCTATCCCCCCCTTTTTGCACAGGGGGCAGTATCGCTCCGCTCTACAGTTGGTGGCCTTGGGCCCCCCTGCGCGCACCTCGCGCAGAGCTGCGAGCGGTCCTCCCCCTTGCATTCCCCCGCCCTGTGGCCCCCTTCTCAGCATCGGAAGCAGCGCCCAGTGTCCCGTCTCTTTCTCAGTCGACATTGCGAGATGCCGACCCGGAGGTCCGTCACCCTCCGCACGCTTGCTGCTGCCTCGGCCTCCACTAGGATGGTGGCCGTTTGGCAGCTCCTGAAGCTGAGTCGGAGGCTCAGCAGCCGTAGCCGCCCCTGCTCCACTCCCGCCGCGGTCGCTACCGCCCCTACCACCTCCTCCCCTGTGGTCACTCCATCCAGGCAGTACGCTAGGAAGGCCACCGGCCGCCCAGTCCCCCCCGTACACGCCCCCTCCCAGTTCCTTGATGAGAAGGTCCCTCAGCCTTTCCCCCTTCCCCCCCTTGGGCACGGTCAGTAGGACTTCGCCCTTTTTGGTTTCCCTGACCGTGCCCACTTTCACCTCTCTCCCCCAGTCGCAACCACCTGGCGTACCCTTTTCAGGGCATCCCGATAGGTCATCTCCTCCTCCCTAGTCACGCAGATGGCCTCCTCCTCCTTTGAGGTGGCACTCTTCGCCCACTCCCCCCAGTCCCGGCCAGATAGAAGCGGAGCATTACCCCGCTTCCCTCCGCTGCCAGCTCCCCCAGTTTCCTCACTTTCAGGGATTCCGTCCCCTGAACATGAGGGATCACCACCCTGCTCCTCCCCTCTTCCCTCACGGTATCTACGAAGTCCCTAAGGGCCCCATAGATACCTTCCGTGCTCACCTCCCCCCTCAGCTGCCGGTAGAAGACGTACCGTGTCTTCTCCTCAGTCCTCCCCCCTCCACAGACGGCACGACTGCACCAGGAATGGCACCCTTCCCTGCTGGTCCTCCCCCAGCTCTCTCAATTCAGGGAGCATTCTCAGCACCCCGCCCCGTACCGCGGAGGATTCCTCCCCCACAATGACCCCCAGGTCACTCCCATATCCCTCTCCGAAAGGATCCCCACTTACCTGCTACGTTTGAGAGAACAGTCTCTCCTCCCAGCGCTCCCGGATCGCCGCACGCAGCTCTCCAGAGGCAACCAATTGGTGGATTCGCTCTCTTTGGTCCCTCGTCCTCATCTCCTCCGCCGACTCCGTTTCGGTGGCACAGTTTACTGTTTCCACCGCCATCATTCCTTCCCTCTCCATCGCCTCTATCTTCCTCCTCAGGACCACGTTTTGTTCCCGTAGCCTCTCCAACTCTTTACATGTCCTGTCCTCGCGAGCTGCTCTGCGTAGGACGCTCCGCAGCCCAGACACAGCGTTCACGAGATTCTGGCTCGACCGGTAGCTCTTCCTGAGCAGCTGCTCCAGGTTCTCCGCCCTTGACACCGCTTCCTCCAGGGCCGACCCTATCTCCCCCGTCGACTGGGAGAAGCTATTCTCCTCCTCTTGCCCCTCTGGTTGGGGGTGCTTGTAGATGGGGGCATCTTCAAGGAGAAGGCGGAGAAAAACTCCTCCCCTCAACACGCTCACCGTCCCCTCCGATGCCCTCCTTATGGGGAGTGCCTCTGATGCGGCCAGCGACCGCCATAGCTTACCCGGAGCCGTCTCTCTGCGAGCGGGAGGCGACCGCTGCATCCTTCCGCTGTTCGCAAACGCCTTCTCTACCTCCCTTGCTCCATCCTCTCCTACGACGCTTTCAGCGCCGGAGCGGTTCTGGCCCCCCCCAGAATCCACGGCGCCAGCACTGGCGACCGGGGCTTTCACCCGGTCGGAACCAGTGGCGGGATTACTACCCGCCTGGGGTACACGTTTTATGATAACACTCTTCATTGTACATAGTCTGAAATTTAACACACATATGGACGCCATACATCCAGGTAAGTACTAGGTCAGTATAGATTCTTTAGAATAGGAATAGGCTAGTAATTTGGTTAATTTCTCGGAGCCGCTCGGAACTGGTCTTCCATCCAGCCAGGCATCCCTTCGGCGCGCACCCCACCTTAGGATTTAGGAGGTATTTATAGTGGCCTCACCACGTGACCCCAGGGGATCCCCGCGCACCCAATCATCCCGGATGTCGACCACATCGCTGCAGTCCCCACCAGGACCCATCAGCTGTTTGCGGTTTGCTCCTTGGATAGCAGGGGAAGAACAGGATACTCCGAAGAGTTGGAATTTCAAAGGATGACAATGGATGACATGGGACAATTTGCGCTCTGTGCGGTAAGTACAATTTCAGCTAAGGTATCGCGCGCTCGCCAAGCCCGTATCCACAGTGTGGACCTCTTCGAGGCCGCTGAGGATTGAGCTTCCCCCCATCCTTGCATCTCTTGGGCGCGCGCTATGCCACGAGAATTGGAAGTTATTATAGTGGCCTCACCACTTGATCCCCGAAGGGATCCCCGTTCACCTGATCCACCCCGGCCCCGAAGACATCCTTGCCCCCGTTGCCGAAATCCATCAGCTGTTTACGGTTTGTTAAGCTGGTCCACGGCGGAAGTTTTCGTTCCGGACTTGCAGTTTTTAGGCTGAAGCCATCACTTATCACTCCCACTAATCAGTGACCACGCGAGAAGTCCTGGCCGTTCCCCTATCCGCCACCCGGGGGACGCGCCCGATAGATTTCTCAATCCACGGGTTGCTATATACTTACCTAAATTTACCTTTTTTTTATATAGGGAAGGAAAACCTTCACAGGTACCCGGCCTGGTGGTCTGGCGACCGGGTTATGTGGGATTCACCCTCCTGAAGGAAGGGCGCCTACCCACTAAAAACCTCCCTTCTTCACCCTGGATCCCCCCGGAACCGCCGTTAGGCATTACTTCAGGGGGGGGGGGGGTGGAATCTCCTTACGCTACGTCCCCACCCTCAAGGGGCGGAGCTTCGCTCCCACAATCAACTCCGCCTCTCTCTCCGCTCTCCGTAGAATCACTCCTGATCCGCCTCTCCTTCTTCCTTGCCATTGCCAAACACCTTCTGAACATTTTACATCCTCTCGTTCCCGCTCTATGCCCTGTCTCATTACAGAGCGGGCAATGTTCCTCCTTTTCGCAACCTTTACCCTCATGGCCCTCTCCTCCACACCTATAACATAGCCCACTCCTATCAGTACCCTTACACTCTCTTCCAGCATGTCCATACTCCCAACACCTAAAGCATCGCGGCAGCTCTATCCTTCTCTCAATATGACACCTCACCATTCCTATTCTAATTGTTTTTTCTCTCTCCAGTGCTTCAATCACCCCCTTTTCTGCTCTAATCGTCACCGCCTGCATACTATTTAACATTGGTCTTAGTTCACTCATCCTATAGTTAACCCCACTCCAGCCCGGTATCACCTCTGACAACGCCTGAATTACCTCCTGTCTTGATACGCACGCATCCATTCCTTTTATACTAACCGCCTCCAGCCTCCCTGTCATTTTCCTAACGGTGTTATGTCCTTCCAATCCTAGCAGCGCTTTTTCCAATCCATCCACCACCTTTTCGTTCTTCTCAGTAACTATCAGCAGCTTGCCCTCCTTAGTACTTCTCATTCTTATTACATCTTTTTCTTTGTTTCTCCCTTGTAAATACTTTTTCATCCTTTTTAATGTTTCACTATACGTTTCTTCTTTATTTTCAATAGTTAAAGCATACGTCTTTCGGTTTATTTTATCACTCTGTTCTATCCCTTTTTCCCCCACTTTTATATATATCTTTACCTTTGTCTCTGTTCCATGAAATATACTTTCCACCATTTTTCTAAGCTCCTTCGTTGTTATGTCCTCCAGCCCATGCATTGCCACCCACTCGCATTTTTCAGTTTCCTCTTTAACCTCCCTAATTCTATCAAACAGGTCCCTTCTGCTCCCATCATAGATAATCTTAATAATTTTTTTAAAGATCGGTTTTTCCCCCTTTTTTGTTTTAATTTTGTTCAACTGTTCTATAACCCCAAAATTCTCCGTGATCTCCAGTAACTCCTTGTATTTTTTATGAAAATCCGACTGTATACCCCCCCCCCCCCCCCCCCACTATTACAACTTTAATTATTTCATCTTCCGTATTCAAGGGATTTCCCGTTTTTAATTCCGTATTCGTGTACTCTTCCACCTTCCACTCTTCTTTTGTTTGCATTTCATACTCCTCATAACTATCTGTTTTGTGTATTGTGCCCGTCTGCGTTCCTATTTCCTTTTTTTCTATTTGCTTCGTTTGTATATCAACATCCATTGTCATTTTTTCAACTGCTTCGTATCTGTGTTTTTCCAAAAATTCTCTAACTATGTTTTTATTTAAATTCGCTATTTGTCTTTCCATTTTTTTTGTTAACTCCTTTATCTCTCTCTTCGTGTTGTTTTCAATATTTTCCCTCAAACTCCCAATCAATTTTGTAACCGCAGTTAATCCTTCCATAATAACAAATACCTCCGGACATTCTCTTTTTTTGTGTACAGCTTCTTCACCTTCATCCGATATGTCATTTCTTTTCCGTTTTCTTTCATAGTCGCTCAAAATTGAACCCTCTTTTGCCCTGCAAACTAGTTTTTTCATCTTCCACTCGCCTTTCCAATTGAACAATCAGCCCTCCCTTATTGCTATAAACCGATTTCTCCGCCGTATCATCCCACACCAAATCTATTGTCCCTATACTGTGCCTTCTTTCCATTAACTTTCCTTTAAGAAAACTTGAGTGCGTTTGGCCCCCCCCAGAATCCATGGGACCAGCGCCGGTCACCGGGGCTCTCACCCGGTCGGAACCGGCGGCGGGATTTACACTTGCCTGGGGTAATACATTTTCCGACTCACTCATTCCATTGCCTTCCTTTGTGTCCCTCTTGGTCCTTCCCCTCTCCCTCCGCCCGTCCGACAAGGTTAAACCTGCCAGTAGTCATGCTACCGTCGGCATGGCCTTCGGGATCATCGGCGTCGTACAAGCCCTCCCACTACGACAAAGTGGAGACACCTCGGGAGGGTACCTAAATTTACCTAAACTTACCTCAACTTACTTCAGCTTACCTCAACTTACCTCAATTTATTTTAATTTATCCCACCTAGCACCCCTGTTCACTCCACGATCCCGTAAGAGAGTCAAGTATTGAAATAAATGTGGAAAAGCAAACTTTTGAACAAAGCATTTCCGCACCAAAAAAAAAACATATTGGTGAACTACTAAGCGAGTAGATTACGGGAAAAAAAAGTAACGCTCTAAGTGGTTTCCGTGATATCCAAGTTTTACCAATTTTTTTGACTAAATATTCTTTTATCCTAATTTTTTTAGTCTTGTAAAATTTTGATTTATCACTTACCTTAGAAGATATTCCAGCATATTGCCTCTCAATGCATCGTACCTATTTTTCGTTTAATATATTGGAAATGTATCTTTAAATACACGATGTATGGTTACATATTTATCTTAAATATCATATTACAGTCCAATCGCGATAGTGTGAACACAAAAAATCCTAGGGTAGTTCATACCAACGAGGGTGTTCACAGAAAAGAGGGTGTAACTAAATAAGTTTTTTTAATAATAGTTTATTAATAAATACCAAACCAAATTATACATTTCAAAGATGAAAGAAATCAGTAATTTTTTTTTGGACATTTTTTTGAGAAATTTTTGCCATTACTGCTTGTTCGAGAATCTTTTTAAGAGTGATTATTTCACTTATATTCATTGAATTTTGATTGCACCATTCTATGGCCATATTTAATGCTCTAATTACATCGGAATGGCTAATTTTTTCAATATGTGTACCACTTTCATTGTCATTGTCGCTTTCATCTGAAGAAACATCTTCCAGACCAACAACTGCTTTCTCGTCTTTAGTCCAGTCTTCCACATCTGCAGCACTGTATTCAGCCTAAAATTACAGTTTATCATTATTTTGTCGACCTCGGAGAAACATGTAATCTCATTGTGTATTAACTTACTGGAGCAATTTCTTGTAACAAATTTATTGTATCCTTAATGGCATCAGGGACAAATGCCTTTTCATTCCTTAACTTTAGCTGTAAAATACTTAGAGGAAGGTTATCTTCATCTTCATTTTCCTTATCTCCATCAAAACCTGAAAAAATGTTTTTCCAGCATTTCTTAATAACTGTTACATCTAATTTATCCCATGCTGCAGACAAATGTAGAATTGCATCTTTTAATGAAATTTTCTTGAGAGCTACCGCTATTGCTTCTTCTGATGATACAATAGAACTAAGCAAGCTCTTTCTATAGTACACTTTGGTGAGCCTTAAAATATTTTGATCCATTGGTTGTAATAAAGGAGTAACATTGGGCGGCAAGAATTTGACGAAAATCATCCCGTCTTCAGTTGTTAGTTCTGTTGCTGGTGGATGGGAGGGTGCGTTATCCAAAAGGAGAATTGCTTTCTGTGGCAACTTTTGAGCACGTAGAAAGCATCTCACCTACAAATTAACAATTTTGGAATATTGGCATAAACAGCATATATCACAATGAACACAAGTGATTTTAACTCTTACCTCTGGTACAAAATGTTGAAAATACCATGTCTTGAAGAGGTCTCCTGTCATCCAGGCATTTTTATTGCTTTTATAAACGACTGGGTTAATAAAATTTTTGAAACACCTTGGATTTTTGGATTTCCCAATTACTAGAGGTTTCAATTTATGACATCCTGAAGCATTTACACACCCCATAAATGTCAGTCTTTGTTTTGAAATTTTTAAACCAGAAGCTGTTTTTTCAGCCAATGCGACATACGTTTAGTCAGGTAATAACTGTCAATACAATCCTGTCTCGTCAGCATTGTAAATTTGGTGACAATTTAATTCATGTTCTTCGATCATTCGTTTTAGGTTCTCTTTGAAAGGATCCACTACATCTGGATTGGATGATAATTTCTCTCCTGTGATTTTTAAAAATCTTATGCCACGACGATGCTTGAATCTCTGCAGCCAACCATCACTAGCTGTGAAAATTGTATTCATTTTTAAATCTTTGGAGAGCAACAATGCTTTTTGTTTCAACATATCTCCTGATACTATTAAATTTTTTTCCCTCTGCTTAAGAAACCAGTCGTACAACTTTTGCTCCAATAGCGGAAATGCTGACTTCTTTAAAGTACATTTTTTCGATGGTTTCAACGTGTGAGTCATAGTATCCATAATCAAAATTTTCTTTTTTTTATCCCACAAATTGTCGATTTTGCTACTCCGTACTTTTTGGATAACATCGTGACAGACATCCCTTTATTATGCTCTTTCAAAATGTTGGCCTTTTCTCTCAAACTTAAAAAGGTTTTCTTTAATTTACCCATCTTGAGCTGAGTATTTACAGGACTATATTTTCTTCTGATACGTACACGATTACACATACACACACGACGTACACAATATTTCGAGACACATAAAAAGAAACTTCCCGCAGCAATAAACAAATGTTACACACGATCACTAGAAAAATGCTGAAGTGTTAAATAGGTTTTAGTAACGAAAAAAAGTACGTCTCGTAGTCTCGTCGGAAACCGAATGTCACATAATATAAAAATGCATCAGGTTCACCCCAAATGCATATGTTTATCTTAAAAAGAATTAATAAACAACATTCCACATCCTTTTCATGCCTACAACCCTTCATTATTTTTCTCACACTTACAAATCTCCAATCACTTTCTTCACACTTACGTTAAAACGAATTGATAAACAAACCCTCATCTTTTATGATCAATGATTTATTATAATCATAAGAGTTGCAAATTTATTCTAAAAATATAAAAGAACAATAATAAATAATAACTACTTGGTATTTATAATAAATGATATGCAATTAATTTATAACACAAGCAAAAACTGAGACAGAAACGTTATAAATGCACTTGTTCACACAATCGAAAGTGCACGCTGTTCACAGTATACGGCGTTCAATGTAAATAATTTCGTGTTCATACCACCGAGCTGTTCATATTAACGCATGTTCACACTACCGCGATTGGACTGTATAAGTTAAATAGACTTTTTCCTTAATATTTCTTTAAATTTTATGCAAATTGAGAAATTTTAATAAATGGACAACGATTTTGGAAAGTTAAAAGTAAATAATAATACTACAACTAAATGGACTCAACGAAACTAAATTAAAAGTTCAATATAATTGCCCTCTTCTACAATACACACCTGAGCTCTTTTCATTACAGAAATACAAATATTGTGAAAAATTTGTGGTTTCAACTTAAATTGTTTTGCGTCTTCTATGATTCTCTCTCGTAAATGTTGTTCATTTAGTATCGGAACCATATAATCGATAATTCGAAAAATCGAAAATAAATTCCCAAAAACAAAAATCTAATAGCTTAAGATCGGGACAACGAGTTTGCCTATGAATAGGTGCTTGTCCCCGGCTAATCCAGCGATTATTAAAGACCACGTTTAGATCGTTCCTAACATTTCGACCGTAATGTGGTGGAGCACCATTTAACTGAAACCACATATTTTGACGCATATTTATGGACAAATCAACTAGTAAATCACTCAATGAGTTTCTTTAAAAAAATGGAAATTGTTAAGCATTTAATCGCGGAGGTATGAAAACCGGACCTAAGGGAAAATTGTCAACTATTCCTACCCAGGCGTTTAAACAAAAATTTACTTGATGATTTCTCTTTACAGTAGTTTTTGGATCATCTTCTGCCCATACGTGGGTATTGTGCCTATTCGTAAATCCATTACGCGTAAATGTGGCTTCATTCGAAAATACAATAAACCTAAGAAATCTAATGTTATGATTATTCTGCTGGCAAAGCCAATTATTAGGTGTACAACTTTGCTTCCGCCGTTTTTTTTCCGAATTTCGCGATTTTATTGTAAAAAACTAATTATACCTTTAGGATCCAAAGTATTGTCCATCGCTGGCCACTACTTTCTCCCATCTTTCGGGCAGCATACGAATCCCGTGTTGAAAAAATTGGACATCTTTTGAAGCGATCCACGATTCTATCCAATTTCTTACTTCTTCATAAGACCGGAAGTGTTGGTCAGCTAGCCCATGTGCCATGGATCGAAACAAGTGATAATCAGAAGGAGCTAGGTCAGGAGAATATGGCGGGTGGGGTAGGACTTCCCATTTCAATGTTTCCAAGTATTTCTTGACCACTTGCGCAACATGGGGTCGAGCATTATCGTGCTGCAAAATCACTTTATCATGTCTCTCGTTGTATTGCAGCCGTTTCTTTTTCAATGCTCGGCTCAAACGCATTAATTGGGTTCGATAAAGAGCACCTGTGATTGTTTCAGTTGGTTGTAACAGCTCATAATATATTACGCCGAGTTGATCCCACCAAATACAGAGCATGATTTTGGAACCATGAATAGACGGTTTGGCCGTCGACGTGGAAGCATGGCCGGGATATCCCCAAGTCTTTTTGCGTTTGGGATTATCGTAATGAACCCATTTCTCGTCCCCAGTCACAATACGATGCAGAAATCCCTTCCGTCTTTGCCTTGCAAGCAACTGTTCACAAGCGAACAGACGCCTGTCAATATCTCTTGGTTTCAACTCGTACGGCACCCAATATCCTTGCTTCTGAATCATTCCCATGTCTTTGAGGCGTTTTGAGATTGTTTGTTGAGTCACTCCCAATGATTGTGCCAATTCTTGTTGACTTTGACACGAGTCTTCGTCAAGTAATGCTTCCAAGTTCGCATCTTGGAAAACCTTCTTTCTTCCACCGCTATGTTGGTCTTCGACGTGAAAATCACCGTTCTTGAAGCGCTGAAACCACTCACGACATGTCCTTTCACTAATAGTGGCTTCCCCATAAGTATCTGAGAGCATTCGATGAGCCTCAGCAGCAGATTTCTTCATATTGAAGCAGAAAAGTAAAACCTCCCGCAAATGACGAGAATTTGGCTCGTACACTGACATTTTCAATTGCGAATAACTTTATGATGAAGACACAAATAGACTAATATTTTTATGAGGTTATGTTAACAGGTGCCCAAGGCTCCTGCATGCCCACATGGGGTTATTTATTTCGATCATTACTTACCGCTACATACATCTATTCAAAAACGGCGGAAGCAAAGTTGTACACCTAATACAAAAAGTAACTCTTGCTAGAAAGTCCGGTAGTAGAAGCACATGGACTTTCTGAACATGATATGGGTATAATAAATTTTGTCTTAAAACTCTATGAACATCAATAAAGTTAACGGGTGCATTTTCGTTAATCTCATTTATTTCTGTAGCCATTAGTCTAGCACTTTTGCCCGGGCTTGCTTCCGTTATTTGAAGAATATATACTTCTTGATTTGATTGTAACTTGCGAGGTCGTCCATATTGCTTTGCTCTCTGTTGCTTAATTTTTCCCGATTCCTTCAAACAATTAACTAAATTGGAGAAAAATTGTCTTTTTGGATGGTACCGATTAGGAAATATACCTGCATAACATCTAGCCGCTAAACTAGCATTAGAATTGTATTTTCTTATAAATGAAAACTTGTTTACCTCGATATTTAAAATTATTACTATTGTTAATTTTATTGTGTTGGCTACTTACCCATTATTAAGACCATATCAGTCATTTCCAAAAATAATAAAAACTCTTTCCGATTAGCCACTTGCGTTTGTAACGTTAGTATAAATGTAAGATTATACATTTATTTTCGAGGAATATTAAAATTTACTCTGGATATCGTTTAACAAATAAAAGCTAATCGTTGCCTTGGCAACCTGTCTCATCATCACAGATATCTACTAGATTTTTCAATAGTAACACAACGTACATTTTGTACCAAAATAAGTGATCAATACGTTTCCGATATAAACAAAAAATGGGTACCATGTATTGAGAAACAATATGCTGGAATATCTTCTAAAGTAAGCGGTAAATAAAAATTTTAAAAGAATGAAAAAATTAAGATAAAATATTTAGTTTAAAAACTTAAATACATTCACCATTGGCGCGCGCGAAAAAAGTTTGGAGAAACGTGTCCGTGACCCCCAATTTCCCCTCTCCGATTTCAATTTTTTTTAAACTAAATTATAGGAAAAGAACGTCTCATTGAACTGTGTATCAGTAAAAAATATCATTAAAATACGATAAGAAATACCGGTTATTAACCAAATTAATTTATTTTTTAACAGCTTCAACACTCTGTATAGTGACTATAAAACTCCAAAAAAAGTCGTATAAGGAAAGTCTACTTATTTTTGCTCAAGGAATCTGGTTAGCGGACTGGCCTACTAATTTGTAACACCTTGTATTTATGCAGGGTGTCCATTTAGCAGATCCTCGGACACCTGTGAGTTTATTTGTGATTTTATAAAAAAATCAATTATGAGAATGTATGTATATGAGGCTAATGAAGGTACCTTTTAAAATTAGTGATAACCTTACAGGGTGTCTAAAAAAAGCGTGAAGTCATAAATTGTCATTTTTTTAAATGGGACCACCCTAATTTTTTTCACACGATAGAATCCTCTCTTGAAACTATGTTAGTTTCTAAATTTTTTTTGCCTTGGATGCACTGGCTCAGAGCTATGGCATTTTAAAAGATTTTTTTTGTATTTGCAGTTTTTTGTTTCTTCGAACTCTGTTTCTTCTAAAACTAGCAATCAAAATGAAGTATACTCAACAAGAAGTTATTAATATGATTTATTTGGTTGATTCATGTGTTGAAAATTGTTTATTAGCATATCGGATTTACGCACAACGATTTCATAATAGAGGACATTCTAATATAAGGAGACTAGAACGTCTAAAGGAACGTTTTGAATGGAGAGGAAGTGTTAATTATGAAAAGAAAAGTCGAAACAAAAGGGTCTTACAAGAAGTAAATAAACTGGACGTTACTATCAGTAACAGAAAACCTAAATATTAGCGTAAAATATTTTAGGGATATTTTATGCTAATATACGCAACAGTTGTTCAAAATGTTTTCCGTTATTTTCCAATCACGCTGCAACTCTTAATTCTTTCAGGGGTAATATTTTGCGCTGCAAATATCGCTATATGGGCAAGAAATAAATATTACGTATCATTGACATTTAGTAAGCTAAATTTTATTAAACAGCTCTAAAAATAAATACCTCAGTAAACATAGTAATTTTTTTTAACTAGGTGGTTTAATTTTTGTACCATTGCCTTTTCTAAATATTGTAGTAATCTTTGAAACACATTTTAGTTTTACTCAAACATAATGGGACTTGACATCTAAAGTGGAGTTAACAACATCCAATTGGTGCGAATTTGTACTGACTTCGTACTACAAAGAATATATCTTCTTCGTGTAGTATATACTGGTTGATGTCTTGATTCTATAGTCTTCAAATCTGGTGAAACATATCTTTTATGCCTTGTGATTGTTAATGTAATGCGTGATATTGAAGATGAAGGTTTTATTTTTGCTTCGGTTATTAATTTGCGAGCACTTTCTAATCGAAAATTTTTCATTGTTAACGATTCCATCTCAGCATCATCTAGCATCAGTTGTTTATAAATAATACAAACATTTACAACTCATGCATCTACAAAATAGAAAAATATTCGATGCCACCATTTATGACTTTTACGATTTACTTCAAAACATGTTTTCATTTGATCGAACTTGTCCACTCCATTCATATACTTGTTGTAGTTTACAAGTACTCATGGACACCTCACATCGTCGATGGTTCTATATTTGTTTTTTCTCTGGGCTGATATCATGTCATCCGGTTTGTGGTAGTTTAATAAGATTGACATTACGTTTGTCCTTCCACTTCACTGCTCGAACACCAGTGTTGCTAACTGAGTAATCAAATTCACCTCGTTTCATTTTACTATCTTCCAAAAATGAGGTAAATATTTTCTTTTTGGATTTACTCAACCGCAGGAATAAATCCTATTTTGCTGAAGTGATTCTAAGAAAGAAATGCTGTTGAAATAGTTATCAAAAAATAACAAATGACCCTTGTTTTCAAGACCTTGCGAAAACTTGCGGATAATATTGCTTCCTAAATCTTTTTACGTCATGCCTCCTGATTTACCTATATAGGTTTCGAATTTAGAGCAATAGCCAGTTTGGTCCACTAGCAACCAAATTTTATATACAGTGAAATTTCCCATTAGCGGACAGCGACAGTTCCAAGTTTTTTGTTCGCTAATGGGGATTGTTCGCTAACGAGAAAGCTCAAATTATAAAATTATTATAGATATGATAAATATGTAAAAGAACTAACTGTGTACATACGTTTATTTTTGGAATACTATTTGATATACATATCTTAAAAACTAGATGAAAACAATAAGAAAAGTTACATAATAAAACAGGTTATGTATCTAGTATATAATATACATACATACAGTTGCGGAAAAAAGTATTTAGACACCGCTTTATTTGAAATATAACTCTTTCCAAAACCAAAACTATTAATTATACTTAACTATGTGTATATAGAAAATAAATCTCATAGCCAGGGTTTTTAAATAATGTATAATTTATTAACAAAACAAAAATGTGAAACGAGAAAAATAAATTATGTTGAAACAAGTATGAAATTCAATAGGAATAAAATATTTAGACACGCGCACATGCTGCCTTTTAATCATTTTGCTGCTTCAGGAAAAAGAAATAACTTGTAGCAACTTGTATGCTGCAATCATTTAGAATCAGTTCTTGCTTCGTTGAGGTAATAAAAACTTGAAATTTTTTAAAATGACTCCAAAAACTAGGGAATTAACAAATTAAGAAAAAAATTTGGTTATTAAATTTTATAAAGACGGTAAATCTGCAAGAGAAATAGGGAAACTGATGGGTAGACACCATTCGACAGTGACATATACCATAAACAAATTCAAAATTTCAAACACAGTCCAAAATAGAAAAAGATCAGGCAGACCTTTAAAACTTGACAACAGAGATGAGCGCTTAATTGTCAGAACCATTAAGAAGAACCCATTTGAAAGTTCAACAACTATCTCCAGAGATTTGGAATTGGCAACAGGAAAGTCTGTAACACCAAGAACAGTGAGAAACAAATTGAAAAAGGAAGGGTTCAAAGCTTGTACTGCACGTCGTAAACCAATGATTAATAATGTGAATAGAAAGAAGCGATTAGATTTTGCAAATTCTCATAAACACAAGACAAATGAATTTTGGGAAACTATTATATTTTCGGACGAAAGTAAATTTAGCGTTTGGGGATAGGATGGACGAAAATTAGTTTGGAGAAAGAAAGGTACAGCTCTAAATAAGGAAAACCTTCAGCCTACAGTCAAACATGGAGGAGGTAATGTGATGGTATGGGGATGTATGGCGGCAAATGGTGTTGGAAACCTTGTATTTATAGATGGTATTATGAACCAATATTCTTATTTAGACATTTTGAAGAACAATTTGCGTCAAAGTGCCATTAAATTGAACCTAGAAGGTCGTTATCATTTTCAACAAGATAACGATCCTAAGCATAAATCGCGATTAGTAAGGGAATGGCTTCTTTATAATACTCCCCATGTATTGGAAACACCCCCTCAATCACCTGACGTGAATGTTATCGAACATTTGTGGGAAGAATTGGACAGAAAAATTCGCAAAAAACCTATTCACAACCGTACCGAGTTGAAAAGAGAGTTAATGGACGCATGGATGAGCATCTCTCCAGAAGTTACTAAAAATTTAGTTCATTCTATGCCTAGACGGTTAGAAGCTGTTATAAAGCCTCGAGGATACCCAACAAAATATTAGAACATTTGTTTGTTGTTTGTTTGTTATACTTTATAGAGTTTGTCTAAATACTTTTTTCCTATTGCATTTCATACTTGTTTCAACATAATTTATTTTTATCGTTTCACATTTTTGTTTTGTTAATAAATTATACATTATTTAAAAAACCTGACTATGAGATTTATTTTCTATATACACGTAGTTAAGTATAACTAATAGTTTCGATTTTGGAAAGTGTTATATTCCAAATGAAGCGGTGTCTAAATACTTTTTTCCGCAACTGTACATACATATACAGGGTATTTCAAGTTCGACCCTTACCATTGGGATCTCGGAAACTAGAGGAGATACGAAGAAGTTTAAATGGGGGCAAAGTTGCGCAATCTAGCGCTTGATCGAATACCATTTTCAAAATTTTAATTTTCCGAGTACTTCCGAAGATATCCGAGAAAAACTAAAAATTGGAGAATCCATTTTTATTTTTTTTTTAGTGTTATTTAACAAGAAAGATTAAATCCATAAGCATATTTTCATTGTCACTTTTTCTCAGCTACACGATGACATATTCAGATTTGCCATCCGACGTTTCGTCTTTCGGCTACCATTATCAACTTTATTTTTTCTTATGGGCGTCATATTGGATTTTTCGACAGAAAAATAGTGCGTTTCATTCTGATTTCATTGATATAAAACTTTTTATAAAAGCCGAAATATTTAAATAAAAAGAAATATTACATAGTTGGCCTTGACTTCATCGAAAGACTTTCTTTTGTTCGCGCTATATGACAGAACTCCTCAAACAAGATTAGAGCGTGCGCAGGTTTCCAATGAAAATGAGCTTCAGAAATGAAGAGAGACGAGATATGTAAAGACTTTATTACAAATTTGATAGGAACAGTACGAAAACAGCTCAAATGTATTTTGAGTTATATCCGGAAAGACAATAGCCGCATAAAATATTATTTAAAACTTTGGATCAACATTTAGCTGAGTTTTGTACCTTTGAAAATCTTTTTCCGTTCTGCTTCCATACTTTACTTTAGGTTTTTGGTCAGTTTTTTTTAGTCAGTAAAATTTATAATCGTATAGCTTGATTGATAATTCATTTGCCTGCATAACATTTTTGAGGCATGATAATTGCATTTTTTGCTTGGCATTCCAAGACCGGCCTAGCTTATTGAGAGAAAAATGCAGAATTACTTCTTTTAAACTAAGACATAAAAAATTCTATCTTGTGATACACCGTTGTAAAGGGGTTATTAAGAACTTTTAAAAACCGCCGAAACATGCACGAGTCCGTATTTGAAAAACTCAAGTTGTTGTCTCATTATGTCAAAAGCTAAGGAACATTTAAAATTTTGAAATTTACTGGTTTGTAGACATAAGAAAACTACGAAGTTCTTGTATCAAACGTTTTGATGAAAATCCTTTAGTTATCGATTCATTTAGAAAATTTAATTCGACCTAATTTTAGTTTTTTCACACTCACAACTCAGAAACTAAAAATCATTCGGCAACATTGTTTTCGGTTCTTAGAAGAGTATTAAATTTGGCACATTTCTTCCAATTTAACCGACCCTGTAAGTCTTCCCGTTTAAGAGATAGCAATAATAGCACATCGAATTTGGAACACCTTGTATAACACAGCCGACATCTCACAGACTTTTCGCTCAGCTCAAGATGAATTTCTTGCCAGAAGTAATAATATAAACAAAAAAACGTCCCCAAATTTAAGCCAGTGATAAAGTTACCTTAATTGAAAAAAGACAATATGATTACGTACCGTAATATTCAACTCACGACTAATTTCAGAAATATTATGGCCTTGTTCATGTAAAAGTACTATATTATTTTTAATATTATCGCTCAGATTTGGTGGCATTGTAGCCGAACGATGAACTGAGAAAATACCAAAAAATAAAATTGTCTCAATGAATTGGGCCAGCAATGCATGTTTTTGTGCAAAATATTGATGTATATACACAAAAAGGGGGATCCAACAAAAAATAATCTCAATTCAAGTCAAGTGTCTGGTCAAGTGTGACAAAAAAGGTATCCGACCCACAGTACCGCAAGCGATTTTGATTTGAAACTGGTCGACCACTTTTGTGGCCGATAGTACATACATATGTAGATACTTTACATACTTGGACATTTAAAAAAAGACTATTTTTTTAAAAACTCTAATATTTTTGGTTGCTTCATTTTTTTTACTTTTTTCCTGGAAAAGGCAGTTTTGAAAATGTGACTCAATATTTTTTAAATGTTCAAATGCAACAAAATCTTCTTTTAAAAACCTTTTAAGATTTTCAACAACTTTTAAGGCGTCACCATAAGAATTTATAGGATTAGATGTTTTTTCAACTTCTTCTGCATCATCACTTTTCTCCATAAATTCATCTTCTTTTACATCACGCCCACTTTCCGTATTTTCATTAAATGTCTCCTCAATGGAGAGCTCTTGGTCCAAATTAATAGTCCTCATATTGGCTTTTAGAAGATTGATCAATTTCATTCAAGTTTCTCCAGTTCTGGGTTGCCAAGGGCAAGTCTTCTTCTGCATCGTACTCTATGTCTAATCTTTCTTCAACAGATTTTTTAAATTTTGTTTCGGCGTAGCAGTTTTTAATGGTGTTTAGTGTAATTTTATTCCAGGCGTTTTTAATGAAATAAAGAACTTCTAAAATGTTCACCGATTTTGAAAGATTTGAAGCTGAGGCAACATCGTCCATTTTTGAGAGAATATGTTTTAAAATCAGATCACGGTAGAAAAACTTAAAATTCTGTACAATGCCTTGATCCATGGGTTGACACATAGATGTTGTATTTTTGGGAAAAAAAATAATTTTAATATTGTTTAGATTCAGGTCTCTAGGATGTAAAGCAGCATTGTCTAGGAAGAGCAGAATTTTTCGTTTTTGAAATTACATCCTTTTATCAAAACTTTAGAAGCCTGTCAGTCATTATAGACCTAGTCATCCAGGCTTTTTCATTGGAGGTCCATATCACAGGCAAACTTTTAAGTGGTATATTTTTTAATGCCCTTGGTTGCGCAGCTTCTCCAGTGACCAAAAGCTTCTCTTTTTCGCCTGCTATATTGGCACAAAACAATATGGTTAATCTTTCCTTTGCCATTTTGTCCTCTGCACACGTTTTGCCTTTAAAGGCTAAAGTTTTGTCTGGTAAAGCTTTGAAATACAAGCCACTCTCATCTACATTGCAGATGTCTTCGGATTTGTATCTCAATAGCATTCCTGGCAACTTTTCTAAAAACTGGTCAACATCTTCCAAATTAACGTCCACTGAATCGCACCTGAAATGCACTTGAAGCTAATTTTATGCCTTCTCCTTCATTTGTTTAACCATCCATCGGATGCGCTAAAGTTCTGATATTTTAAATTCTGAGCTACTTCTTTGGCCTTAGCTTTTATTAGCGGCCCTGAAATAGGATTATTCTGGCTCCTCGCATAGGCAAACCATTCGATACAAATTTTGTATATTTGGGCAGCATCGCCTTTCAATTTTAAAGATTTGCTATCTAAATTGCCTCCTGACTGTCATTGCCTACGAATGTTCTCCTTTTGTTTCACAACCTCTGCGGCTTGAGTTTTGCTTATATTGAATCTAAAATTTACTTATAATTGTAGGCAAAAAATAACTAAAAAATGCTATATATGAACTTTATCTTTTACCCAGGTTACGAACATTTACATTTTCTTGCTCTGCAATATTAATCACCTCTATTTTTGCCTTAATGTCAAAAAATTTCTAAGCTGCACCATTTTTCGCTGCACCGCTTCCAAAACATACACACACACATATACACACACAATGTTGCAATAAGTGTCAATAATAATAGCCCAAAAACAAACTGTACTTTATTAACTGATATTATTGTTATAACTTTAATTATAAAATTCCTTATCAATTTAGTTTTTCCGATGTCTACTCGATCGATTTTGAAGCTGGACTGACTTATAAAGCCGCATTGCTATATAATCTATTTCGGAAAAAATAATTATATAACAACCGCCTTAAATATGCCCAAATAATGCCAGATGTGTGTTGCTTTCCTTTATATTGACTAATTAAAACAAGGTGTTTATATAAAAAATCAATAGTATTATTAGAGTTCATTTAAGTAACAAATATTACCGATTCTAAGACGCGCTAAGCACAGAATTTGAAACCACAGGGGAATTCCAGCAGCAATCGGTGAAAAATCGTGACTGTCGAATGAAACTAAGCTTATCCGTTTTTGGAGACTCGTGTACGTTGTTGGGGACGTTTTGGGCAAATTGGGACTAATTTCTTTGTCCGTATCCATCCGATAGAGCGTCCGCTAATAAGAACATTACTTACATGTGAACTGATACTCAATAAAGGTTTTTATTTCTATTGAATTCGTAGGGCGATATGTCTTTCCAGATTGCTCGCAGTACAAATTTGTTTGGAATACAATAGATTCGATAAAATTGTCAGAAAAAAATTAATGAAATACTCGTAGGGGGCTCTGATCTCCGTCTTTCATAAAATTTGGAACTCCGAATTCTTCTTCAAATTGAATAATATTATCTAATGGTTTATTTGATTTATTTCAAATTGGAGGTTTATAGATGCTACTCCTTCGACAACGAGCATTCAAAATCCGCTTTCTCATTTCTTCGAGGAGAATGATATCTGAGTCAGTATCATCGGGCTGGTCTAGCTCTATGGTCCGTTCTATATTGTCTACTTCTTTTTCGGGATTAATATTCTCAGTTTGAGTAAATGAATCATTGTCTGAAGGGATATCATCAAATTCATTATTGGTCAAATCATTCTCATTCAAATAAAACTAATCCATGATTTCTAAAAAAATAAAATAAAACAATTTCCGATTCCGGTGCGGTGGTACATATTTTGAACCTATGGTACCCCAATAAGCATTCAAACACTTCAGAGTCCTCAAGCTCATTTAATAAGGACAACTCGTTAACGAGATCTAACAAACTTATCACCCTAACTCTCAAATAAAACCACCTTCCACAGAACCGTAAGAGTAATAGCCTTTATCAATTCAAGACGTTAATATTATATGCTGATTATCGAAAGTATATTATCAACAGATACCAAGTTATACTAAGTTACCTTTGAAACCTTTGTAATTTACCGATTTTTCCAAAAAATCTTTTGTAAACTAACAAAACCGCATATAAATAATACACATAGGGTAGTTGAAATGCGAAAACAAATTCCCAGGAGCACCGGACTTCCCCAAACTTCAGGCGCCATTTCTTATGCTGTAGATATATCTTAACAATACTAAAATAATTGCGAACTGCAAATCTGACTGCTTGCCATTAGAACATAAATGTTTAAAAAGGTGGTACAATTATCGTGCCGCCAAACAAATCGAAAAGAAATTTGGGGACCAAATTTTAGACCATCACCCCTGAAATAGGTATGAAAAAAGATCTTCTAGTATTAGAAAGGATTTCTGCAGTAATGCTTTGAAATGACTCTCGAATCCTCACTTTCATATCTTCACGCGTTGTTGGTAGTATTCTGTAAACATCTGATTTCATTTTGCTTCAAAGGAAGTAGTCCAAAGAAGTTAAGTCGGGACTTCTTGGTGACTATGCAAATGGATCTAACAGAATTTAATAATATCATTATCTAAAATCAAAGCCTGTACTGTTGTTACAAACCTTGCCTACCAATCTATACTGCGTGACAAAGAAAGGTAAACACCCATTAAAGATAATTTTATTTTGATAATTTTTTTTGTACGTGTTCAGTACTACATACTTTTTCAATTATTACATTTTCAGCAAGATCAGAGGAAGAACTTAATTTTTTTTTCAATAGTGTGTTGAGCATCCGCGGTTCTTTATACACTCATTAATACGCCTGGGCTCGGATCTAATAAGATTGTCAATATCTTTTTGAGGTATCTCATTCCAGGCAATCTGAACTTCATGAGTAAGGGCTGCTAAAGTCTGTGGAGGGTGCTGTAAATTCAACAGTCTGCGGTCAATCATGTCCCAGACATGTTCAATAGGAGAGAGATCCGGCGATCGAGGTGGCCAGGGTAAACGGTTGATTTGATGTTGATCTATGAACGTTATTGTTTGCCTAGCAACATGAGGTCTAGCATTGTCCTGCTGGAAAATAGCATTCGGGATAGTTCGAAAATATGGAATCACATATGGCTCCAACACTTCTTGGATATAGCGTTGGGCAGTCATATTGCCTCTAATGAAAACTAGGGGTGACCTGCTACCATATGCGATAGCACCCCATACCATAACGCCTACAGTACGGTGGATATGACGCTCTCTGTCAAATTGTGGATCTCGCCTTTCACCCCGTCGCCTTCTCACCCTTGCCCGACCGTCGTTCATCCCCAGACAGAAGCGGGATTCATCACTAAAGATCACCTGAGTCCATTCTTGGTCCCACTGAATCCTCTCTCTACACCATTGTAATTGGTTAGATCGATGTTCGCGAGTGAGAGGCAGCACCCAATGCGGACGATAGGACAAAAGGCCAAAACTTCGTATTCGGCGATATACTGTACGCATACCAACTCTATTCCCATGTTCTTCAAACCACTGATTTGCAATAGCTTGACTGCTGCTAAATCGGTCTCTAAGAGCCAAAAGTCGCAATCGACGATCTTCGCGCTCTGTGGTTCCTCTGAGTCGCCCAGTGCCTCTGGCTCTATGTCCACGCCTGGTAATACCGCACTATGGTTCCTAAGAATCTGTTAGTTCTTCTAGACACTTCTCTGACCGACAGACCTGCTTCGCGTAACCCAACAATCCGCCCCCTCTCAAAGTCACTAAGCTGACGGATCTGTTCAATTCTACGCACTCTAGGCATAATGAGTAAAAATTATGACCGATTGCAACACACTTCACAAAAGTTGCGATGCAAATGTGAACAAAAATGTTTAAACAAAATTTTATTTTTTTAAGGAACCACCCATGGACACTAAAAAAAATTAACAGATAAACTTGAAATTTTGATCATTTCTTTCTTTTTTTAAGATAAGTCAACATGCAAAAAATGATCAAAATAAAATGGTTTTTAATGGGTGTTTACCTTTCTTTGTCACGTAGTATATTATAGATTAAATTTGTATTGTTTCTAAATTTAATAAAATTCTGTTTCCTATAAAAAAAACGGCATTACTTATGGGTATCCCTAATAGATGAATGTGGCCTTTTTTGGAAAAATATGCCCAGCAGAACTTAGGTTGCAAAATCGCAGAAAATTGCCGGTGGTTTTGAAGTAACAAAATTGTTGTTTTGTTCCAATGCTTCAGGAGAACGTATGTTAAAACCATTGCTAGTAAATCGTGCCTTAAGACCACGCTCGATGAAAGGTGTAAATTTCAATAAATTGCCAATTCACTGGATAGCAAACAAAAAGGCCTGGATGACCAGTGCAATCTTTACAGAATAGTTTCAGAAATATTTCATCTCAGGAGTTAGACGCTACATGAAAGTAAAATGTCTAAAATTTAAAGTTCTTTTAATTCTAGACAATGTACAGTTGCGGAAAAAAGTATTTAGATACCGTTTCATTTGGAATATAACACTTTCCAAAACCAAAACTATTAGCTATACTTAACTATGTGTATACAGAAAATAAATCTCATAGCCAGGTTTTTTAAATAACGTATAATTTATTAACAAAACAAAAATGTGAAACGACAAAAATAAATTATATTGAAATAAGTATGAAGTTCAATAGGAATAAAGTATTTAGACACGCGCGCATGCTACCTTTTAATCATTTTGCTGCTTCAGGAAAAAGAAAAAACTTGTAGCAACTTGTATATTGCAATCATCTAGAATCAGTTCTTGCTTCGTTGAGGTAACAAAAACTTGAAATTTTTTAAAATGGCTCCAAAAACTAGGGAATTAACAAATGAAGAAAAAAATTTGGTTATTAAATGTTATAAAGACGGTAAATCTGCAAGAGAAATAGGGAAACTGATGGGTAGACACCATTCGACAGTGGCCCTAGAGACTTCATCTAGAATATCATCATTGAAGAACAGTTTCCTGAATGGATGTAATGGATGCTTTTGCTATGTGCTAGGGTCCTGGTAATTGTAGAACCAAGTTCTTCTTGGACGTTCTTGTTGCTTTCGCATGAAATGGTTGGTTATACCATATATGGCTATTACGGCCAAATACTCTTGCTTATGGTTTGGAAGCTTGAGTAACTACATTTTGGTCAACATCATCCTCTTCTAGTAGTAGTTCGGTGCAATCTATTTCATCTTATTTCTGGTCATCGAGCTCCGCTTCGTCGTCTTCCTCACTGGTTTCATCTTTATTTATAGGATATTCTTCTTCAGAGTCGCTAGGATCATCCACTATGCGCTGAAAAATCTTCTCGAGTTCTTTTTCAGTCAAAGGACGATCACCGCGATTCATTTTTATCTATTTATAGTTTATACAAAGTTACTTGTGGTATGGTCAAAATTCTGCAGCACGCGTTGAAATAAAATTGCGAAAAATACATAAAGTATTAAAACACGTTTTAAAAATAAAAAAGTGCACGCCTATGGTCTACAAAGAATAGATCGACTATTAGACGGAATTTAGTTTTTATGTTGTTCCAAGTGACTTCATATAGACTATACGTACCTAAGGTTAGCAAAACAGAACTAAGAAATTTACTTACAAAATTTTGTAACATAAACCACGTGAGGTCGTATATGACCCAAAACACAAATTATCTCTATTCTGTTGCTTTTAGCGGGAAGACGTGTACTTACTCTTTGAGGCAACAACAAATCCTGAAGCTACTAAGAATTTCACGTACATAGGTGCTTGTCGCGCAAATTTAGTTACGTAAATGTAAATGTTCGGGTCGCCCGCGACCCCACAGTGTAGTTCTAGGGTTAAAAATGAGAGAATAGAGTGCTGCCATCTATTGGAAACTATCTAATTTCATGCTAGAACAATTTAAACAGTAATGTGTAAAGCGTCCTGCTACAAGAACAATGGGCATATCTGGGTAAAAGCAATGTTAGAAAAATCTTACAGTTTCTTATAAAAAAGCGCATGAAGCCGATATGACAATAATTGTCATTTTTCTGGTCGACCATTCACTTTTGTGTATTTTACTAAGAGTACCTTTTTTATGCAGAATTGATTGTTCTTTAATGTTCTTGAACTCTTTTGCCAATAAATCTAAATTAAAAGAAATTTTGAATAAAAATGTGTAATTATACACCTATAACTAACGCTCTCTATAATGTATAAAATTTTAATTGTGTCCATCAAAATTATCGGATTAAGAAACATAAGAACATCGATTTTAATTTCAATAGTTAAAGTAGTTTTGGTATAAACTAAAAAAAAAGGAAAATAAAGTTTACTTTTAACACCCTGTATCTCAGAAATGACAAATCTTAGGAAAATCGTTTATTAAGTATAACACTGTATAAAAAGGGTGTTCCAAATCCGATGTGCTATCATTGCGATCTCTTAAACGATAAGAGTTATAGGGTCGGTTAAATTAGAAAAAATGTGCCAAATTTAATACACTTCTAAGAACTGAAAACAATGTTGCCAAATGATTTTTAGTTTCTAAGTTGTTATGAAAAAACTAAAATTCGGTTAAATTTTATTTTCTAAATAAATCTAAAACTAAAGGTTTTTCATCAAAACGTTTGATACAAAAACTTCATAGTTTTCTTATGTCTATAAACCAGTAAATTCCAAAATTTTAAATGTTGCTTAGTTTCTAAGATAATGACAACAACTTGAGTTTTTGATGATGTATCATATGATAGAATTTTTTGATGTTTTAGTTTAAAAAAATAATTCTTAATTTTTCTTTCAATAGGGCTAGGCTGGTTTTGGAGTTATAAGTAAAAAATACAATTATTATGTCAAAAATGTTATGCAGGCTGTGGTATATAGTGGTGACTATCCTCATATCATCTCGTAATGCTCAGTGGTAAATAGGGGTTCGTGAATGACGTACGCGTGAGGAATTAACTGCTCAGTTGTGATGGATTTTAACGTTTTTATTTTAACAAGTAACGAAGATAACAACTAAGACAGTGATAACAAAAATTCCCGAAGGATATCAAGTGCGCCCGTTTCGATCACTTGCCAAGGGTGTTGTGTCTTCTTGTTCTATATTACCATGGCCTGTCTCCCTGACCCTGTCAGCTGCACCCCATGTGCAGCACACATGTTTCCTAGCCGTTGTCCACTTGTAAAAGGTACAAGTGGACCCATGTGTCTCCTTCCCAACAAAGGGTATTCTTTCCCTTGGCCATGATTTACAACGGGAGATGGGCAATGATTTACAACATGCAAGACGTCCGAACCCAGGCATATGAATTATCAATCAAGCCATAGGTTAAATTTCTCGACGATAACAAAAGTAATAATCCAACTATTAATGTAAAATGAAACTAAATATATTTTAATGAACAAATGGAGAACTAATACAATATAATAAACAATCATTATCATTATAATTTTTACTAATTATAAGTGTTCAAAATGACCTCCGTTATTACGAAGATAGTGTCGAGCATTTCTTCTAACTTTTTTTTTTTACTTTTTTTAACATAAGAGGGGTTAGCTTTTGACAAGCAGTTTGAATTTTTTGTATATGTTCCTCCACATTCTGTGTTGTTTGGTAGACCTGATCTTTGATATAACCCCTTATGGAGAAATCCATAGGGGTTACATCTGGGGACCGTGCTGGCCAGTTAATAGGACCATTATTCCCAATCCAATGATTCGGCTTCCAATTGTTCAAAAATCTAACACAACGACGTTCTCGATGTAGAGGAGCACCATCCTGCTGATAATACTCAAAATTTCTTATAAGCTCGAGGGGAAGGTCGTCCAACAAGTCTTTTAAAAAGGTTTGCAAAAAGGTTAAATATGTCACACCGCAAAAATATTCGTTGAAGAAGAATGGGCTAACAATTTTTATTCCTAACATTCCAAGTCACACATTGATTCCAAACCTTTCTTGAAAGCCCGTTTCACGATGAATTTGTTGATTTGTTTGTTGCCATTGATAATGTATATTTCGATTGAACCACCCATTATTAGAAAACCGACTTTCATCAGACCATAAAATTTTGTTGTAAAAATATAGATCCATTCTGCAATTTCTGAGAAGCCATCTGCAAAAGAGTCTTCTTTTTTGATAGTCTTCCGGCCTTAAATGGTGAACTTTTCGGCAATGATATGGTCTAAATTTATTTTGCTTTAGTATTCTCCTAGTAGAGTATATTGATATACCAATTTCATTTTCAATTTCTTTTAGATACGTGTTATGGTTATTTATATTCTGATAGTAAACATATCCTAAAAATCAATTGAAAAACGTCTCCAAAATGTGTTGTATTTTTCGAAAAAGGTATAAAATACTTAGTACGTTAAAGTTCACTTACATCTCCTTTAGCTATTACATTCCGCGTTTTCGAACTTATATCTCTAAAGGATCCATTGTTATTAATTAGAGAAACCTTGCCTATTGGATTGACGGACTGTAGAATAAAACGTTTCTCCTTACACTTCAAAATGATATATTTGGGTACACTTTCAAACAATAAATATGGTGATTAAGGGATAGTCGCAGCGTGGTCGAATCGTAGAGAGAGCAAAAACAACTGTCCCTTTGGAACCTTAAATACTATACATTCAGGGATCGGCACCTATAAGCGTACTCCAGTTGAAATCTTGTGAACAAAGAGGGTGCTCTCAACGGCAACCGTTAAAAAACGTGGTGCTATTGCAAACAAAGCTAATTGAGAGAAAGTTGTCCCTTTGGAGGAACCATCATCATTAAGACAAAGGATTCCCCACATCTGGGCATTCTGGAATGGTGTCAATTTGTTAACATTCATAGGCATTGCTTCTGAGTGCATGATAAATTATGATAAAACTAAAGTAAAGCTAGTAGGTTGCGATGCAAACAGCACTCAGTACTAATTCGCTTTATGCTAAAGTGCTTATCTAATCACTATGTACAACCTTAAGCTCAGTCCTGAACATCCATGTTCACGCAAATGTTCTTTTAATCGAGACAAAATCTTAGGATGGGGTGCTCTTCTATCCAGATATAAATTTTGATAAACTTGTAAGGCATTTTTAGCATTTCAAAATTCTATAATGTAAACAATCAGCATATCTGTTTTTCCTTCGTTTGAAAACTGCATTATTATTTATATTAAAATTCGGACGTAAATGGAATTTAAAAAATATATTGCATTATTTTGACAAACCACTTAATGCCATAGGAACATTAGTAACATTTCACTGTTTCCTAAGCCTATTAAATAAAAATAAAGTTAACATTTACCATCATCTCTGCCGAAAAGTGCACCCTTTAAGGCTGGAAAACTATCGAAAGAGAAGAATCTTTTGCAGATAGCTTTTCAGAAATTGCAGAATGGATCTACATTTTTGCAGCAAAATTTTATAGTCTGATGAAAGTCGGTTTTCTAATAATGGGTGGTTTACTCGCAGTATAGATTATTATTGGCAACAAACAAATCAACATATTTATCGTTAAACGGGCTTTCAAGAAATTATCAGACTTAATAATTGCAATTTTTTATTTAGAACTCCAGGACCGGCTTAGCCTTATTGAGAGAGAAATACAAAATTATTTTTTTTAACTAAAGCACTTACTAAGAATTTTTAAAAATAGCCAAAAAATGTATAGGTCCGTATTTAAAAAACTCAAGTTGTCATTATCTCAGAAACTAAGCAACATTTAAAATTTTGAAATTTACTGGTTTGTAGATAAAAGAAAACTATGAAGTTTTTGTATCAAACGTTTTAATGAAAAACCTTTAGTTTTCGATTTATTTAGAAAATAAAAATTGACCGAATTTTAGTTTTTTCATAACAACTCAGAAACTAAAAATCATTTTTCAACATTTTTTTCAGCTCTTAGAAGTGTATTAAATTTGGCACATTTTTCTAATTTAACCGACCCTGTAACTCTTACCGTTTAAGAGATTGCAATGATAGCACATCGGATTTGAAACACCCTGTATATACAGGGTGAGCCAAGAAGGTGGCTCGCCCTTATAACGTTTTTGTTTTTAAGCTTAGAAAGTTGAAATTTGGAAGGAAGCTATATAACAGTAGAGCCGATTGATTGACATTAATGACATTTATTTAGCACTTCCGGTTTAATCGGAAATGACCTAAATTATCAATTTTTAAATGCAATGCCCTATAAATTTCGACTTTTTTAGAATCTAGAGGCCATTTCTAATCTAAAAATATGTATTATAATTAAAAAAAAAAAAATTTGGCGTTTTTTCGTGTCGAGCTACGCCATTGAGGTATACGTGTTAGGTACAATTTTAAGCCAAAACTATGGGAAAAAATATTAATTTGTCATTTTATTGAATACTTTTGCTTTTATGAGCAGTTTAAATACCGAGAAACAGGTTTTCCCATTTATCTTCTGTTTTTCAAATGGCAACATAGTGGCTTATTGCGATTTTCTGAAAGAGTTTTTTTTTCTGAATTTTTGATACTAAACACAATGTATGTTCATTTAGAAATAAATCGTTAATTCATTAAAAATGTTCAAATCCAGAAAAAAATACGTTGGCTGTGGAATACGTTATGGCTGCTAGAGCACTGAAATTTGAGCTATAGACTCTTAATAGTTATCTTTATTTTGTAGTATTATAAAATTTTTGTATTTACATACAGGGCGTAGAAAAATGAATGCAATATCGGAAGAATATAAATGTGAATGTTAAATCATAATTTTAAATAGAACACCCTATATTTTTGGATGGCATATGAAATCAATAAATTCTCTATCGAAAATTATTATACATCTATACAATTATTTTCAGTCGTTTTTGAGATATTTGCAAATATTAGAACCTTTGAGAGTAAAAGGTACCACTTATTAGTTGAATTCATTAGCTAATGGGCTAAAATCAAGCTATGGGTTAACAACGTAAAATAAACGAAATTGTAACATTCTTTATAGTAAACTAGATCTAAGTAATACACATAAATTACATAATAAAATTACAGATTTTGATGAAAATGACCACCGTTAACTTTGAGACATTCTTGAATTGAATTCATAACATGGATGTTTGTAGCTCTCTGTAACTCATTTGGGTCAAGTAGATCAAATGTTTCTCTCATCTGTTCCTCTAATTGTTCAATATTTTGCACCTCGACCCGGTATACTCTATTTTTAATGACACCCCATAAATAAGCATCAACCGTTGTAAGATCTGGTGACTGGGGTGGCCAATTCCAAAGACCCAAACGCCGTATCCATCGATTTCCAAACATCAAAGTAAGTTGGGCACTCACATCATTAGTGCAGTGAGCAGGAGCACCATTTAATTGATACCAACAGTTTCCATATAAATTTAAGGGTAAATTGTTTATAAACTCGGTTGTTCTCAAAATGTCCAAATATTTCCACTGTTTAATTTTTCTCAGTAAATAAAATATATATATATACTCATCTTTATTTCTCAGAAAAGGGCTATCGACCTTGGTGGTCTTTCTGCCCGTGAATTAACCGTTTTGTAACAGTATTTGACGAAAAAGGAGAAACAGTTTAATTGTAGAAAACTAAAAGTAATTTGCCAGTAATTTAAAAATTAAAAGAAACATTTTAGTAGAGTGTTGGGAGGGGACAGGTATCGGGATTGTCTAGTTTGTCTCGTTAGGAGAAGGGGGTTCAATTTCATCCGGTTATGGGGGTTGATTGTCCATTTGGTTTGAAGTTGTGTTAATCGTTCAGTTATTCTGGTCATTTGTGTTCGCTCGTACAGTAGTTTGTTGGGTGGATTGTGTTGTGGGTTCTGAGGGTGTCTAATTTTCGTTATCAGTCTTAGTGCAATTTGTTCTGTTGTTTGTATATGTTGTTTCGTCTTGTCTGAAGCATTTGCCCTCAGTATGTGTCCGTAGTCCAGTAGTGGTCTGCATATTGCTTTATATATGTTAGTTGCCGTTCTCGTGCTAATTCCTTTGTCTTTGTATGTAAGTCCTCTGAAATGCTTTGTTCTTTTGATGATTTCCGCTCTCACGTTTTGTATGTGTTTTGTAAATTTAAGTTTTTGGTCTAATATTATTCCTAAGTATTTTGCGTCAGTCTTGGGTGACGTTTTGTGACCGTCTGCGGTTATTGTTGGAGAGTTTCCTTTAATTCGGTGGTGTGGTAGTAGCAGTTGGTTTTTTGTCGCGTTTGGTGTCAGTCTCCATTTGTAGAACCACGTCATTGTTTCGTTTGTAAGTGTCTGCAATTTTCCTACGGCTTTAGTTGTTGTTTTATCGTGAGTGATGAGTGCTGTATCGTCTGCGTATTGCAGTATATAGGCAGTTACGTCGGTATACATCTTGTCTTGTAGGTTGTAGTTGTAGATGTCATGGCAGTATATATTGTACAGAAATGGAGACATAAATAAAATATTTTAGTTTATTATCCATAATTAAACAAAACACGTTAAAACCAAATTTAAATTGAAATCCCCTTTCTCGCAAGATTTATGGGTTTTGGGAAGACCAAATATGATTATTGCGTCTATTAAATATCCCTTCCCGGGAAAATTTGCCTTCATCCGTTCAAATAATTTTTTTCAAAAAGGTTGGATCTTCTTGAGTTCTCATCAAAATTATTTCACAAAAATATATGCGTGGTTGTGCATCACCAGAAAGAAGTTGCTATACTGTAATGAATTTATAATTATGAAATTTGTTTTTTCTTAAAATGCGTTGGATTGATGAGTAGGAAATTCCCAAATCTCTTTGTGTAGATGATATTAACGCATGTGAAAAAGCCTGGAAGTACGCGAGCACATTTGTCTCATTCTTTTCATAATTTGTAACTGGTTTTGGCAGTCTTCTTTGGAAATGAATGCAACCATATTCGCAAAAATTCTTTTCAAATCTTCGGAATTTGTTTTCAGTCACTGGAGGCAAGTAGGGAAATTTTTCATTAAATTTTCTACATCTTCTTGACGTCAATCTGTCGCACTCGTCTGGATATAAAATAAATTTAATATATCATTATTTGAATATTTAAAAACCATTTCTAATCTCAAGAAATTTCTAATCTAATGCTTAATTAATAATATGGAGAATATTGCAAAAAATCAATTGCTTATTTATAATGCTTCCATAGTAACCCATAACCTCCTCCTAATGAAATCAACTAATAAATGGTACCTCTTACTCTCAAAGATTCTAATTTTTGCAAATATCTCAAAAACGACTGAAAATAATTCTATCGATGTATAATAATTTTCGATAGGGAATTTATTGATTTCATATGCCATCCAAAAATATAGGGTGTTCTATTTAAGATTATGATTTAACACTCACATTTATATCCTTCCGATATCGCATTAATTTTTCCACGCCCTGTATGTAAATTAAAAAAATTTATAATTCAACAAAATAAAGGTAACTAATAAGAGTTTGTAGCTCAAATTTCAGCGCTCTAGTTATGATAGTTAAAAAGATATGTGCTTTTCAATTTAGAGCTATTTGTTGCCAAATCAGCCAAAAAAATGTTTGTTTTGAAAACGGTTCATCATAGCTATGGCATAGGGTACATAAGCTGGGGTTTAAATCTTCTGGGCAATTAGAAAATTTAATAAAATACTGGCTGCGCCATTTAAAATAACAAAATTGTGTTCAGTTACACATAGATTTGGCAACGTTGCAATGATACCAACATTTTAATTGAATAGATCAAACTCCATTACATTGGCATCCAAAATTTCAGATCTCTAGCTATATTACAACCCCGTAAACTTTTACAAGGACACTCACCGTGAATGACCCTGTAATCGTGCATTTTATCAGAAGGTGGCCATTTTCAACATTTGCTTTGGTTCTGTGTCAGAAATGATTATTTTTATGATTGCTATTTGTAGTTAAATAATAAAAAAAATAAAAATGGTGCTGTATTCATTCACAAACAGTACTTATATTACGGTTTTTTATTTATTTACTCGAAAACGGTGCACCCTACGAAAAAAAGTCAAGAGACCTTTTTTCTTCCAAATCGAACTCATAATTAAAAAAGGAACAAAATATTGGAAAAGAACAGTGGCGCACTATATTTTTTCTAAAAAATGTCCAGCAAATATCCTGCCCGCACGCCACTGGTTACACAACATCCACTGTTTTTAGCGTAAAATATACACCGTTTCTAACTCTCAAACCCTGCAAAATTTCATTAAAATATCTCAAGTAGTTTCGGAAATATTTAAAAAATTGTAATTTTTTAAAGAAATTTTCACACCTTGTACTTCCGCAACAAAGCATTTTTGGGATATAGTTTATATAACAAAATTACCATCATTTTAACTGTAGAATACGCTCTTGAAGTTATGTACCGAAATTTTTTTTCGAATTTGTTCAAAGCCACCCTCGATTTTTTTATGAATTGCAGAAGGTTACAAGACCTTCCATAGTCGTCTTAATTTGTGTCTTCAACAGAACGGAGGACATTTCGAACACATACTTTAGATGTGTAATGGTTGTAAGATAATTGTAATTATAAAATAAGTCCCATAAATAATTCGTTTGTCATAGCAACCATAGTTTTTTAATCAATTTTATTACTATTGGAATGGTTTTCCGCGAACAACTCTCGAAGTGTTAAGAATTACGACAGATATGTAATTCGAAAAATGTTTGTTTTTTAATTCTGCATCGAACTAAATTAAAATATACGGGGGTCCCAATTTAAAATAAGAAAAATAAAACACTTTGAAGTTTGAAAAATGTGACGCTAAATTTTGGAGACCCTGTACAATATCGATCATCGAAACTTTTTTAATAAAACTATTAAACCATGCTTAATAAGCATCTTGAGTAGTTTCTTTACATAGACATTATTTTAGAATCAGGAGAAAAAGTCGAATTCAAAAATATAAAAATATATAGGGTGTTTCATTTAACAAATTATACGTTTAGTATGTCACATGTTTTTGGACGACCCTGTATATTTACTAATATTTTCTGATTGTGCAACTCTAAAAACTGTACAATTTTTGTGGAAAAAGTTTTTCTCTATTTCTAATAGTTTTCAAGTTATTTGCCGTCCACACACTAATGAGTCACCCTGTATATAAACGAGCTAAGCATCCAAAATTACGAAAAATAATATCATTCTGGCAAAAAAGAAAAACAAACTTTGCAGACTAAACTAACAGATTAAATAAATTATCTGACATTTTGAAATATCATAGGCAACTAGATATTGTACATTAGGACTTTGAACTGAAAAAACACCAAATAATGCAAAGAACAATTATTTAGCGTATTCTGTAAAAACGCAAAGACTTAGCTATGAACACTCTTATACCATTTGATAGGTAATTAAAAATTACATATCCTGGTAAGTTAAAAAACATAGCGTTATATTTAAATTAATCAAGTTATAGCCACTTAAAGTTCTTATTTAATTAGTTTTAATTTTTACACATCCTGTATAAAATGGCAAGTTTATCATGATTGGGATATAAAATATGATCTATTGTTACACTACACTGTAAATTACACTTGCATAACTTAAATACTTCTTAAGTGTTTAAAACATGAAAATTAGGTCAAATTTTGGTAAAATTCAAATTATTTAAAAAACCTTAAGGTATAGTAAACAGACACTTATTTTGATTCGAGAATCCAAAAATGCAATAATATACAGAGGGTTCTATTAAAAAAAACATAACTTTGATACTTTTAGGGCTTTTGGGACACCTTGTATAATATGAAAATAATTTTAAAAAGTAGCCATAATAGATCCCCATATAACCCAAAAGTGAAACTTTATGAAAACCTCGTATTTTAACCACAATATTTTGCACCGTATAACGTGAATAACTTTGAATATCCAATTTACGCGTTTTAGTGGCATTTTGTAAATTTAAATTATACTGATTACACATACACATTTAATTAACACCTGAATTAAATATTGTTTGGTTAATTCCAACTAACATTCCTGAAAAATTATAGAGAAGAATAAAACACACTTATTGGCAAACATATAATACGGGAATCCCCTAAATAAGGCCAAATCGTATGTAAAAGAGAACTATTTCTATAGTTTCCGATTAATGTCGAAGTAGTAAAGTTCGACATAACTAAGTTTCTTTTTGCATAGGAGCTCTAAATTAAATCGAGTTATCGAGATATTAGACTTATCCAAGAAGAATTACACGGATTTAACACTGTAAATGTCAACGGAAAAAATTTTGTTCGACTTATCGAAGTTTGACTGTATTATGATAAAAAAATATATATATACAAACTGATATTATTGCATAGTTCAAAATTTAGTAACAAAAATACTCCTCCACCTCTTTAGAGCACATGTTGCACTTTATTGCACAGCACCATTCAAATTTGCAGTTGCACCTTTTCGTCACTTCTTCGTTACTTTCCTGACTTTCCAATTGCATTGCTTGCACAACACTTGTAGCTCCTCTTCATCTCCGAGCGTGTGGTTCCGTCATCCTATCCCTTAGAGCATATTCTATCTTTTGTCCTTGATCGCTCTAAAAATGTTTTTTTTAATACACAGGGTGTTTCTAAATATCATTTATATATGAAAAGAGATAATTCTTCAGCTCATTTCATTATTAAAATTTCATAAAGTGTCCACCAAAATAGGCATAGGAAAGTGAAAGCAAATTAAAAATCCAAAGAATATCGATTCAATCCAATTTATTGTTTTATGTCATACATTGATCAATACCATTTATGTATGAAAAATAATATCACTTAAATGTTCACCACGACTTGTTTTACAGACGTTAATACGATGATTGAAATTTTCGATGACATTTTTCAACGTGGTCCTTTCAATTGTGTTTATCTCGGCAATAATATCGATGTTAAGGTCTTGGATTGTAGCTGGATGACCGACGTATCCTCACAAAATCCTAATCTGAACTAACCGATTGTTGTTTGAAAATGCTTGATGTTACAAAGAAAATTCAAGAGACCATTTTTTTTTAACAAAAAGAATTAGAATTAAGAAAACAATTTTTATTTTTTGAAAAAGTAGCGGCATAACATATTTTTCAAAAAAATAACCAGGGTCATGACCTAGGGGGCGCCACTGTTTAAATTTAAAAATTCGTTTTTGTCTTAAAAGATGTGTTTCTACACCTAACTTACGCCCACCATGATTGATAAATATATTTAGTGTAAGTCCAGACTTATTAAAAAAAACAAATATAGCAAACTTTAACACCCTATATTTCAGGCAGAAAGCGAAAACGGACCTAGGTTCATATAAACTTTTTTTCTCAAAATCACTCATAGAATTACCCTTTAAATTTATGATATACTATTCTGAAACACCCTGTATGTTTATATGAACTTTTATTCATGAAATAAGCTATACAGGGTGAGTTTTTTAAGCGTGTCACGTAAATATCTCTAAAGTTATGAGTTTTAGAAAAAAAAGTTTCAAATAAAAAAGGGATTATATGAAAGGGGAAAACTTTTGGCATCATCACTGTTTCGATTCAAGGTCATCTTCAGGCTCTAATCAAGGCCAACTTTGTTTTTTCAAATGGAAATCCCACATTTTTTTGACAGATTCTGATTTGTTGTTCAAAACAAACATGTTTTTATTTGAAACATTTTTTTATTCATTTGATAGTTTTGGCGCAAATTGACATTTTTAAAGAATTTTGTTCTAACGAAAATGCTTGCATCGATACATTCAAGAGAAGAAATTTAAAAAATAAACATAATTTTTAAACAATTCAATTAAATAAATGTTTAAAATTATTTCCTTCTACTTCAATGCATTTAGCGATTCTCCTATGAATGACTATTGGATATTCCAATATGTTTCTGGTCGAATAAAGAAAGAATAAAAAAAAAACGTAATAAATAGATGTTTTATCAATTTGTAAACAAGTAGGACCCACAGTCCTACTCGCTTACAGTTTCAGTTCAGTTTTAGAATAATAAATATTGTAAAATGGTAGTGCGATTTTCAAAAGACGAAAAAATTGAAATTATTTTTGCATATGGCGAATCAGGTAGAAGTTCTATTGCAACGGTGCAGTGTAATGCCGAGCGTTTTCCACAAAACGTACTTCCATCACGGACTTTTGTCAATAAAATTGTGAGGTTATTTCGAGCAACAGAAAGTGTCGAAACACAAAAAAGAGCACGGTCAGAGACTGTCATTGGAAATGAAGACAATCAAATTGATACTTTAGCTGCCATTGCACTTGATCCTCATGTAAGTACTCGCCAGCTGACTGAAAAGTCTGGTATTTCACAAAGTAGTGTTTGCAAAATTTTAAAAAATCATAAGTTTCATCCTTACCCCTTCTCTCTTCATCAAGAACTACATGGTGACGATTTTCAAAACCGAGTTACCTTTTGTACTTGGGCTCAAAGAAAAATCAGACAAAATGATGATTTTTTCTCGAATGTGTTGTTTTCGGACGAGTCTGGATTCACAAACCATGGCCAAGTTAACAGACACAACATGCATTACTGGGCTGTTGAAAATCCCTATTGGTTACGAGAGGTGGAAAACCAGTGTCCATGGACTGTAAATGTTTGGTGTGGCATTCTAGGAGAACATTTAATTGGCCCTTTTTTTATCGATGGAAATCTTAATGCTGCAAAGTATCTCGATTTTTTAACACATGACTTGCCAATACTTCTGGAAGAAGTAAATCTAAAACGACGAATGACCATGTGGTATCAACATGATGGAATCCCAGCTCATTATGCAACAGTTCGGGAAAAATTGGGTGAAATGTTTCCCCAAAAGTGGATTGGTCGTGGTGGTTATGTTAACTGGCCAGCACGTTCACAAGACTTAACATCTCCAGATTTCTTTCTTTGGGGGTACTTAAAAGAAATTGCCTACGCTGAAGTGCCAACAACTGCTGAAAACATGAAAGAAAGAATAAGAGTAGCTTGCCGTAACATTCCACCAGAAACATATTGGAATATCCAATAGTCATTCAAAGGAGAATCGCTAAATGCATTGAAGTAGACGGAAATAATTTTAAACACTTATTTGATTGAATTGTTTTAAAAATTATGTTTATTTTTTAAATTTCTTCTCTTGAATGTATCAATGCAAGCATTTTCGTTAGAACAAAATTCTTTAAAAATGTCAATTTGCGCCAAAACTATCAAATTAATAAAAAAATGTTTCAAGTAAAAACATGTTTGTTTTGAACAACAAATCAGAATCTGTCAAAAAATGTGGGATTTCCATTTGAGAAAACAAAGTTGACCTTGATTAGAGCCTAAAGATGACCTTGAATCGAAACAGTGATGATGCCAAAAGTTTTCCCCTTTCATATAATCCCTTTTTTATTTGAAACTTTTTTTTCTAAAACTCATAACTTCAGAGATATTTACGTGACACACTTAAAAAACTCACCCTGTATATCAAGAAATAGGCTAAAAAAATGACTACTCTTCCGTATGTATATGATATTTAGAAACACCTATAAACTAGTACTTAATATAAATAAAATAATATACAAGGTGGTGCACCCAAAACATGTAACCGAAATTTTCTGTTTTATGATGTAAAGTATCTTCCGATAGGACGCTTGTTTTTTAAATGTTAATAAAAAAAAGTTGTTAATTATAAATCCTAAACTTGAAAATCCGATATAAAAAACACAACTGTTTATTCCCAATGAAGTTTAAGTTACAACTAACTATTTTACTAGACAATTTGGAAGAAGTCAACACTATCAAGGATAAAATGTGGGTTCTCAGGGAAATGCAAGTTAGTAGTTTTATATTAGGTGTACAACTTTGCTTCCGCCGTTTTTTTTCCGAATTTCGCGATTTTATTGTAAAAAACTAATTATACCTTTAGGATCCAAAGTATTGTCCATCGCTGGCCACTACTTTCTCCCATCTTTCGGGCAGCATACGAATCCCGTGTTGAAAAAATTGGACATCTTTTGAAGCGATCCACGATTCTATCCAATTTCTTACTTCTTCATAAGACCGGAAGTGTTGGTCAGCTAGCCCATGTGCCATGGATCGAAACAAGTGATAATCAGAAGGAGCTAGGTCAGGAGAATATGGCGGGTGGGGTAGGACTTCCCATTTCAATGTTTCCAAGTATTTCTTGACCACTTGCGCAACATGGGGTCGAGCATTATCGTGCTGCAAAATCACTTTATCATGTCTCTCGTTGTATTGCAGCCGTTTCTTTTTCAATGCTCGGCTCAAACGCATTAATTGGGTTCGATAAAGAGCACCTGTGATTGTTTCAGTTGGTTGTAACAGCTCATAATATATTACGCCGAGTTGATCCCACCAAATACAGAGCATGATTTTGGAACCATGAATAGACGGTTTGGCCGTCGACGTGGAAGCATGGCCGGGATATCCCCAAGTCTTTTTGCGTTTGGGATTATCGTAATGAACCCATTTCTCGTCCCCAGTCACAATACGATGCAGAAATCCCTTCCGTCTTTGCCTTGCAAGCAACTGTTCACAAGCGAACAGACGCCTGTCAATATCTCTTGGTTTCAACTCGTACGGCACCCAATATCCTTGCTTCTGAATCATTCCCATGTCTTTGAGGCGTTTTGAGATTGTTTGTTGAGTCACTCCCAATGATTGTGCCAATTCTTGTTGACTTTGACACGAGTCTTCGTCAAGTAATGCTTCCAAGTTCGCATCTTGGAAAACCTTCTTTCTTCCACCGCTATGTTGGTCTTCGACGTGAAAATCACCGTTCTTGAAGCGCTGAAACCACTCACGACATGTCCTTTCACTAATAGTGGCTTCCCCATAAGTATCTGAGAGCATTCGATGAGCCTCAGCAGCAGATTTCTTCATATTGAAGCAGAAAAGTAAAACCTCCCGCAAATGACGAGAATTTGGCTCGTACACTGACATTTTCAATTGCGAATAACTTTATGATGAAGACACAAATAGACTAATATTTTTATGAAGTTATGTTAACAGGTGCCCAAGGCTCCTGCATGCCCACATGGGGTTATTTATTTCGATCATTACTTACCGCTACATACATCTATTCAAAAACGGCGGAAGCAAAGTTGTACACCTAATAGGAACTGCTGCTTTGAATAGAATCTTGGAACTAAATGTGGAATGTAATTGCGTTGCATTTGCCTGCGAATGTAACTTGTGTGTGAGATATCCAGTTACTATATTTTTTATTTTAAAGAACATATTATGGCATTAATTATGCAACATAACGTCGTTCAAATGATCGCTATGGTTTTGCTAGTGGTGTATATTCGGGAGACCTAATTTTCTATGACTGTCACACAAAGCTGGCTGAATTTGCTGGATGGCGTTTACAATATTGACTTTGAGGCTATTAATTTTTTGCAGTTTATTCGCATATATCTACAATTTAAGATAGCCCCAAAGGAAGAAGTCTTAGGCCCGCAACCGCGCACAATCAACTTGAGTTACTGGTGACTAAATAGTTACGCGATTAAAAAGGTACCAGTAACATTTTGCGTCTGCGTACAGACAACTGAATAGTTGCCTGAATTGGTCAGTTCGCCATGGATTTTGTTTCAAATATATATGTTTGTGCTCTTATCGCACGAAAAAAAGCAACCAAAATGAAAGCGATTTTGGATTCGTCCGATTTTAAGTCGATGACTTTAAAGGGACAATTTATAAGTTGTTTGAGAAATTGGGGGAATACCTGATAAAAATCTTCAATTATTTCCGAATGAGCATCGGGAGTTTTAACAATTTGTTGAATGTACTGGGACGTTGAATGTCATACCAGAATACCAACATGCGTCTGGCTTTACCACCACAGGAAAGAATGGCTGTGACTTTGAGGTAAGTAAAAAATTAAAAAATAACATTCATAAATAAGTACTTTTAATTAGTAGTTGAAGTATATTTTTATTAGTTTTCTGTAATTTTATCGAAACTCAAAACGAAATAAAGATGAAACTTTGGACGCGTTTTCCCACGAATCTTGCGTCATGGGTGACGCAGTTGATACTGTTGGACTGAGTGGCCCTTTTGATGCAAAATTCGTGAAGTATTGAGTGGTATTATTTTGTTGTGAATTGTTGCCAATTTATTTATTTGCATGTTGGAAGTCACTTGGACATTGCTGAGTATATCCTAACAAACGCACACGCCTCATAACATTCATAATTTGTGTTAGGACCACAAATTTTTGATCTTTATTAAATTTTGCAAATGCAAGTAATAAAGAGAGCAAAAAAAATCTTCGTCAATTTTTTCGTCTTCCCCTCTTCTTTTTCTAAAGTCTCAAGCAACCTACCCTCATACGATTTATAAATCACCTTTTTTTTAACTGGAGGATTGATACGTTTCACAACGGTGTTATTGGGTATTTCTTCTGTTCCTTGCAAGTCACTACCTCCGTCTACATCCTCTGTCTTGTTGATATTTTCGAGACTATTTAAAGATTGTCTATCCTCCATAGAATTCTGTAAAAACAACAATTGTTCAAAGTAAAAGTATTTATGCCGTTTTTTAGTTCCCTTCCGTGAAGGCTCTGTTGTTTGTGTATCGTATTTCCGTTTGAACCACGATCTTAAATTTTTCCACTTCTTTTGTAATTCTTGTCCTAAAAATATTGATATTTTTTATATTAATATTTAATTTTTTTTTTATTTTAAATATTTTATTCATTTCAGATATTTAGTAACAGGTAACAATTTTGTATCATTGCACTACGAATATTTACTTGGAGAAACTACGACTAGAGAAATTGTCCGGGCTACATGTGATGTTCTTTGGAAGTGTTCGCTGCCAATTTATATGCCAAAAAAATGATGATGGGTTTAAAATTACCAATGATTTTTCAAGTATTCCATAACTTCCAAATTGTATTGGGGCAATCGACGAGAAGCACATCAGAATGAAAAAATCTAAATCAAGCAATTCTGAATTCTATAATTATAAATCTGTTTGAAAACAATTCAGACTTTTTGGGAATTCCTAATTTCAGCAAAAAAAGTAGACTTAAAAGCTGATCATAAACCGAGACGACCATCCCGAAATGATTTACAACCTGGAATTCCCAAGAGGTCTTTTATGTTTATTGTTGGCCGGAATTGGGCTTTAGTTTAAAAATCATCTGATATTTGCAATATGCACATAGCATAATAAAAGCCCGGCAAAGGTCAGTCCCCAGATTGTGTTGATCCTATAAACTCATTAGGCGCACTTTATTACATCTACAACGCGGCAAGGAAGAGATTGAATTAACCGTCAATTGGGGTATTATCCTTTCATTCTCCTTTGTCAGCTGAAACAGTTCCACCCCATCCAGAGGGATGAAACCGAACAAATCGGAGTAAAGAAACCACGAGAAATTTTCCATCAGAAACTAAACCAAGGCTAATCTCCATCAAATTATCATCAAGAACTGTCAACATAAAATGAAACTAAGTTTCACTCTGGCAAACACTACATAAGGTGGAGTGGGGTACGTGCCACCCAGTTTTTAGTAAGTTTGACTTTCAACCCATATATCTTTAATTTGTTTTATAATACTTTAACATTTATTGAAATTAACAAATAGTTGAGTTAACACGCTTTAATTACTATTGATAAAAATGCCAATTTCACTTATATATTTTATTTTTTTAAGAAAACTGTAAAAAATCCAAGAACTGTTCACTTGCCCCGAAAATGGGGCAAGTGCATAACCGACTATTAAAACCGATTTGAAACCTTATATCATATGGTACGAGGCAAGAGTATAACTATTGAAATGTTTGCTTTAAAATGCTTTTTACTGCATTCAATTATTTTGTTTCGTTTTGGAGCAAAGCAAATAAACAAAATACATAAATAAATATACAAAGGAATTAGTGAAATAAAGTTCTTATTTAATTTATATATTATATATTAAGTCTCTTATTTAAAAAGATCTAAAATATATTAATAGAAATGCTACAATGTTAAATTTAAAAAAAATATTTTTTTGAACAAACAAATGTATTAATCCAAATCCAGACAACATTCCCATTCATACCGTCGTTTTTTGGAACCTTTGTTGCATGTTCCACATACCCACTGTGTACAAGTTACGTACTGGATCCAGTCTTTCTTCTTAATGTAATGCCGAAAATCACACTTGCAGATCGAACATAAATTAAAATTATCATCCTTTGAGGAAGTGGCAATTTCTTCTAATACGGTATTATCATTTTCCTTGCACGTTTTTTCGGCAACCATTCTGCATTTCACCTCTTCTGATGTGATGACTTCGGCTCCTCTCGCAACTCTTTTTTTTTAAGCACACGATTGGGCGCATTTGCTTTTAGGGTATCCAAAAGAAGTTGTTCAAACGTTTTCGTTTTTTGCGGTATCAATGATGAGCCAAATTTGCCAATTGCGTTATATGTTGAATCTGGAGCAACATTCCTCGACAATGGATAAATGCCAGCTTTTCTAAAACCATTCATAATTATGTTTGGGTCCAAATCACTCTAAACCTCTTCAATCATTTTTAAAAATTCTTTTTTTGGAAGCCTTACACCGATATTTTGTCTTTGCCACTTTACTAGTTTTACGTCTTAACACGTTTTCAACGGTTTAAAAACACTTAAATCCAATGGTTGTAGAACATGACTGGTATGAGGCGGTAATTTCAGAATTGTTACATTTTCTTGAGAAGCTATCTCTATCAATCTGATGGTTAAGTGAGTAGAATGACCATCGAATATTAATAAGAAAGGCCGGTCAGTGCCTATTGTTTTTAAGAAACTTTTTTGAAATACCTCTGCCTCCATCCAACCATTATTAGTTGCAGCATAAGTGGTTCCAGGATATCCACTATTTTCTGATGCTTGTCATTGATCCCAGATATTTTTACCTTTAAAAATTATGAATGGTGGAACTTTATCTCGAGAAGCTGAAGCAGCCATCAAAACTGTAATATTTTTCCTTCCAGGAGCACTGAGAGTGCGAATGCAAGGAACATTTTTACCCCCAACTACCTTTGTTTTTGCAGGATCGGTACAAAAAATAGTTTCATCCAAATTCCAAATTCTCATTGGTTTGTCTTCTATGTTTAGCTCTTTTATGGTATTTTCTAACAATGTAAAGTATTCGTTCATTGTAAAAAGAATTACAACTATTTTTTCTAGCGATTTCTACGCTTTGAGGTTTTTTTTATTGACAAGTTATGCCTCTTTGTGAATTTCAAAAACCAGTCCTCTCCAGGGACACCGTTTTTAAATGGAGTTTTAATTTTATTCTCATTTACGAATTGCCCAACCAATTCTTGCACCTCTTTTTTGGATAACCCAAACCCATACTTCTCCATTTTTAACAGTCCTTCGACTAGCCGTTTTTCATATTCGATTGGTATAGCAGTGCTTCTGCCAAATGATTTTGATTTTGTTCCACGTCTTCCTTTTAAGTGACATTTTATTGTGGGATAAGGTATGCTGTATTTTTTGCTGGCTTGGTACGCATTTATGCGGCTTGCTTTTATTTCTTCGAGAGCTTCTTCAAACGTTTCTTTTGAATAATCTCCTCTGTTCGTTGTTCTAACATAAGTACGAACCATGGTTCCTTCCTTAAAAAGAAAGTTAATTAAGTAATAAACGTAGCAAATTACTATAAGTATATTATTCAGAGATGTGAAACAAGAAATAATCAGGCAGGACATTTTCTGGGGCATGTGCACGGCACATATGCTCTTACCCCACCACACGCTATGCACTTGCCCCTTGTCTCAATATTTACGAGGCAAGAGCACACTACTGTTTTTCTCAATAAATTTTAATAATTCAACGGAAATTATTTATTTAAAGTAAAATATAAACATTATTTTTTAATACTTACCAAAAATAATACCACAGAACACACAATTTCTTTAAAAACTACAGCTGATTTTTGATACACTCAAATTAGACGTGCTATTTGCATGCGGTGCTTTCGAACTGATTGGCATAAATCGGGGATTTCCCTTATTAATTCGGCGACATCTACGTGTATAGAATGACATTAACTTTGAGTAGATGATTATATATTAAATGTCGACATTTCTCTCATATTGTGTTAATAAGAGCCCGTTTATGCACTTACCCCACTCCACCTTACTAGTTATCAAAGAACTACATTTAATAAAGCAAATCACAAGTGCATCAATTCAGTTTCTTTTGGTCTGACAAAAACGAGAGTGGTCTTTTGGTGATACACAAAACCTAGAACCAGCTGCGGAAGCAGATATCACTAAGTTGCATCAGTGTCTTAGAGAGGTTGAGTAACAACCATCCTCGGCAAAATAATTTTTTTCTACTTTGCTCTTTTGGCAATTCCGGATTCTAATTATAATTTTATTTACGTAGAAGTTGGCGCTTTCGGTTTATCTAACGATTTCAAACTTCAAAAAGTCCGTATTTTAAAACTTACTTTAAAAAAACGAATTGAATATACCGACACCAAAATGTTTGATTTATGATGAAAATGGAAGGCCAATGCCATTTGTATTTGTAAGAGATGAAGCATTTGCTTTTTCCGAAAATGTACTGAAACCTTACTCTTCCAGAAATCTTTCGGTAAAGCAACGCATCTTTAACTACAGATTATCAAGAGCTTGAAGAGTTGAATGTACTCCTGGTATTCTAGCGAATAAGTGGAGAATATTTCATAGGCCGCTTGACACTAATATAGAATGTTCTGATAGTATCGTGAAAGAGTGCTGTATTCTTCATAATTTCCTTCGAAAACGTGATGGGATATGTTTTGAAGACATTGTTTATCAACGTAATTTGGAAAATATTTCAAATGCAGAAATAAGAAGGAATATGAAAGGTGTTGCAACTAAAGATAATCTTGCAAATTATTTCGTTACTCCACAAGGATGTGTTTCATAGCCATATGAGAAAATTTTATAGTTTACATTATGTTATTTTAAACTCTTTCGTTGTTTCAAATTTAAGTGATGTGCTGAAAGGTGAATGTAAAATATAAATATATTGAAATAATAAATAATATAATTAATAATAAAACTGTAGTACCTTTTGTCTTCTTTTTCGCCTTTCCAAGTTCAAACCAATTTTCGACGAATTTTTCAAATATTTCCACTCAGATTTTTTTTCAGAATCTTATTCGCATATTCTTTTATTTTGGCATTATACAGTGCTCGACGTTTTTTAACCTCACTGATGAATTCCTCTGTATCGAACAACATATTTTAAAAGAATATATACAGGGTGGCGCACTTCACCTCCCGTCTCCTATAACTCGGTTATCATTGACAGTAGGATTTCGATATTTTGTATACTTTACCTGTGTCTTACGACGTACTCCAGGAAAATATTTCGAATTATACAGGGTGTCCCAAAAAAGTGTGACGATACCGAACTTTTTTTTTTAATGGAACACCCTATTTTTTTTTCACAATTTAAATGCTTTCTATGATTGTCTACATATTCCTAAAATTTTGTTGAAATCGGTTAAATAATACTGGCGGAAAAAATTAAAAACTGAAAAAAATTACATTTGCGCCGCTAGCTTGAAAAAATAATAAAAAATAGAGATAATGTCTATGTAAAGAAACTACTCAAGATGCTTATTAAGCATGATTTAATAGTTTTATTAAAAAAGTTTCGATGATCGATATTGTACAGGGTCTCCAAAATTTAGCGTCACATTTTTCAAACTTGAAAGTGTTTTATTTTTCTTATTTTAAATTGGGACCCCCGTATATTTTAATTTAGTTGGATGCAGAATTCAAAAACAAACATTTTTCGAATTACATGTCTGTCGCAATTCTTAACACTTCGAGAGTTGTTCACGGAAAACCATTCCAATAGTAATTAAATTGATTAAAAAACTACGGTTGCTATGACAAACGAATTATTTATAGGACTTATTTTATAATTACAATTATCTTACAACCATTACACATCTAAAGTATGTGTTCGAAATTTTTTTTCGAATTCGTTTAAAACCACCCTCGATTTTTTTATGAATTGCAGAAGGTTACAAGACCTTCCATAGTCGTCTTAATTTGTGTCTTCAACAGAACGGAGGACATTGATGCCGTTTTGCTTAATAATCATCTCACCGAAAAATAATCAAACAACAACCGCTTTAGATCTGCCGAAATAAATAATCAAACTGAGTTGTTTTAACGCGGTAATAAAATAAAACTTATTTTAAGTATAATGACTTCAAATCTAATTGTCATTAGAGTTGTTTTATTCAACAATAGTGAACTTCTCAGGATACATTTGGTGTTGGTGTATCTCGGGGATTGGTATCGTCCCAAAACCGACAATTGTGTTTATTCACGGATCCATTCATTGAGAAATAGGCTTCGTCGCTCAAGATGACATTTTTGGCGAAATTTCGGTAAATATCCAACTGCTCCAGATCCCACTTAGCGTATATTCGGGGTTGTCTATGATTATTTAGCTTAAGTTCCTGCGTCAGTTGGATTTTATATAGATGTAGATCCAAGTCTCGACACAAAATTAGCCAGATTGAAACGTCGAATGTCGACACGGCAGGAAGTTTATATCGAGGGTAAAAACTCCATAACGCACGAAAAGTTTGTTGAATAAAGCACTGATTTTGAAAATAAAATTTAATGATTTGCACACATTGTTCAACGCTATTACTGCCCCTGGTGATTTGCTATATACTACTGAACACAATAAATTTGACAAATATTGCTATACCGACATGGAGGCTATAACCTAACAAATTTCGAGCATCCCTGTTGAAAGACTCTATAGAAAACATAAAAACGCTCGGACCAATTAACTTCAATTTCAAGAGGGTCATATTTCTTTGATATAATCATTTACCTAACCTTAACTTCCAAGCAAGGGTTGATTTTCATCATGAAAATCTTAAATGAAAAGGGTAGCATGTTATATATAATTTTAAAGGGCATTAAATTCCTTCTCAATGTCACCTTATTTTTTAATCTTAGATGATCAATTCTTGAGAAATTAAGGTTTAAATGTGATGTTATCGATTTTACTTACCGATTATTTCAATTTATTAGATGTTGAACATAACCACCACTGACTTCCATACAGTAGTAGAGACATCGTTCAAAGTGGACTCTGACATTATTGTGCATTTCTGGAGTTATAAAATTACATTGATGTACAACAAATGGTTCAGGTTGCGCCTTATAATTTTTTTATCTCAAATGGTAGCATAAAAAAGCCCAGTAGAGTCGAACCTAGGTAACGTGCAGGTGATTTAGTAGGACCTGTTCTTCCAATCCATCGTTGAGGGAATGTTTCGTCTAAAAACTGTCTTGCAGGGGCATAGAGCAGAGGAGACTCATCCTGTTGGGAAATGATCTCTTTGGCACAATGACAGTTATCTTGCTCAATTATTTTTATTAATGCTAAATCAATGGCATTTTCTAATAAATCCAAACAAATTTCGCTGTTCAGATTTCCGGGTAAAGAGAATGGGCCACCGATATGATCTTTAACCTTCAAGCAGGCGCGTATCAATCTGAATCGGCAGCGGTCGAGTGTAACCTTATAAACCTATTGAGTGATTTAGGGATTTACAACTCCAAATTTATAAGTAATCATTTATTTTTATCATCTTTTACAACTAATATTAATAATACATTGATAATAATGATAATTTAATGTTATATAAAAAAAAGTTTCTTAATTAACAAGCAGATAACACAAATTTTAAAATAAAATTTAAAATTCAAAAATAGTAACTTAAACAAGCCTTTCTACAATAACCCTTTTAAATTTAAATATTTAAAATACAAAATTATGAAACCTAAAGAATTACATGTATATAGAAAACTATCTACTTATAGTCTGTTTTCCGAATCAGTCTCTTTGTCAAAATATTCATTGCGAACAAATGGTCCCTGCAAATATATATAAAAGAAGATACACATTGAGTTTTAGACTGTTTTCTTTTTTTAGCGTTCAGAGCTTCTTAGCTCTTCATGTTCATCACTTGTGTTCAAGTGTTCCCTAATATTTCTTTTGAGGTTCCTTGGGAGATTGACCATTGTAGCTTTTTTCTATATTTGATTCTTTTACCAGTTATATTCCTAATTCTCGTAAATATTTGCCCCGTTTATCTATTATTACTCTGTTTCCTCTCAAAATTACCATGGCATTTATTCTAGCAATGTCTAAAAAACGAAAAAACAGCTTCAAAGGCCATCTATTATTTTTTCTTGAAGTTGAATACATCTTTACTTTTTTATCAACTTCATCAACGCCGCCTTTTGTTTTATTATAAAATGTAATTATAGTTGGCTTACGCTGTTCATTTGTACTTTCATCAATTTCAGCTGCATTATGAAGTGATGAGTTGAGTATCACGGATCTATTTTTTTTTAGACACATATGACACAAGTATTGCTCTGTCAAAAAATCCAAACTGGCTGGAATACTCTGTTCTACCTTTTGCTAAAAAATATGGGGGTATTTCCTTTTTTTTTATGCATAGTACCCACAACTGACAATTTGTGATTTTGTGCTAACTCTTCAACGAAAGGAACACTGGTGTACCAATTATCTATTGTCAAATTTCGTCCTGTGCCAAAAATTGGTACAATTAATCTCTTTACAACGTCCAATACAATGTTGCTTAATTGATATGGACCATCCGGCTGCTTACTAGCGTAGAATTCGATATTCAAAACATAAACCATGGCTGTATCTACAAGTGTATGGAGTTTGATACGTATTTATTAAGTTTCAATTTAATATATTGTCTAAAAGGGCATTTTCCTCTAAAGCCTATTATCATTTCATTAATAACAACGTTTGGCCCTACTGAGTAAGGTAATAAACAATTCTGCCTAAACTTTTCTAAAATTCTCCTGATGAGTGCTGCTTTGTTTTGAGCCCGTCGAGATGCTCTTGTTGTTACATCGTCAAACCGCAACGAATTTTAAAAAAATTTCCCTTTTTAAACACATGGTGGTTGGAAATATAGATACCCCTGTGTCATCAGTAGAATACAAATCCTCTAAAGTGACATTCGCAAAGTTCCTACAATATATAGCAAAGCAAATACAGCTCGGATTTCATTAGTATTAATAGTGTTGCAGTCGCGAGGTCTATCATATAATGGAATATTTTTTTGTATAAATTCGTTAGTACGTGTGACAATTTCTTCAATAATGGCATCACTTATGAATAAATTCCAAGCTTCTAAAAACGTGGTAATTTCTTGGCCATTTCTTCAAACTTCACAATTTTCTGTGAGAATATTTTATATTTGACGTCTTACCTTGATGTTACTTTTTTCCATTTCGTTTTCCTATCACGCCCCGTAAAAAAATGATTAAGATTAGATAAAGATACGTTATCCTCGTCCGAACTCGAGCTATTTACTTCCTAAACACATGGAATTTCTTCAATACTTTCTACATCTGGAACGTAATCTTCATCTTCCGAATCTTGGTCACTAAGCACCGATTCACTCTTTACATCTTCTTTTAGTATTTTTACAAGTTCGAAGTCGTTAAAATGTTTACAAGCCATTATTTGCAAGAAACACATGCATAATGGTAACTTATTGATCCTTTATAAAGCACTACAATGTGATGCGCCTTGATGGACCAAATATTTTGATTCGGTAACTAGAAATGAACTAGAGGTTCACGCTCGGTTTACCTTCAGTTCGCTGTATCAGAGACACTATTTTCCGCACAAAACGAAACCTAAAAACTTCCTATTTCTCACTGTATTGAGATTTACTGATATCTAACAATTCAAGAAACAACGTTTTGCGATGAGCTTAGCTTGCGTACTAGCTAATTCTTAGTTTGAACATATTACATCGGATTTTTTATGTATATCTTGTGTTTGTTGTATCTTGGATGGCTCATAAATGTCTTAATAGCTGAACTTTAAATCTATAAGCATAATTGTTATACATATAACTAACTCTAACAGATTACTCCAAAAAGGGAATTTGATTACTAATCTAAACCTAGACCTATATATAACAAAAAATAAATTAGGACAAATGAATCACACCTGTTATCGGCGAATTAGTCTATCACATAAGTTTTAACACTTATAAAAAATAAACAACTAAAGATAAAACAAAAATTTAATCGCAAAGAGCGTCGCTCGTAAACTTTTGGGCAACGAGCGCGTGTAGTCGTTTCGACAATTGTGCACCGACCTACTCTAAATATTAAATACGCAAAAAACTAAGTATATGGAATAGTAAAATATAGTTTCCTCGTTCGTAGTGAGGTTAGCATAGGTTACTAATAATGAGAAATAAATTAGAAAAAAAATATCAATATTACAAACAAAAAAGTCTAAAGTGCGGTCAATTCGACATTGCGCGATTGCTTGAAAGTTAAAAATTTCTAGCCAAACGTTAAGATTTTCTAGATATTGCTTGTGAACTCTACAAATAGTCTTGTATTGTTGGACAACCAATAACTGCAGCTATGGCGGTTAATTTCGCCATTTAGGGAGAAGGACCACTCATAAAAAAAACAAACATTATAAATATATTCTTGAATGTTAATAATTCGTTGACTAATGGTCTCATAAAATTCCAAACGTCAATCATCATCATCTTCGTTTAGTTCCTGGACTAACTTAATTCAATAAGGGTAAAATTTATATGGCTTTAACAGTCCCTATATAGTTGTACACCGGATACCTGATACATCTGATAATTTTCTATTGACTAGATTAGATTCCACCATAATGTGCTCAAAAACAGGTATTTCAACTGTTTCCGTTTTTATTGGATTTTGAACAACCTTTTTTTTGTTTACCACAGATTTAGTTTCCTGAAATTTTGTAACCAGACTACGCACGAAAGTGTGGGATAAGTGTTTATCAAAATGTAGTTCATTAAATAAATTTGTTAGTTTCTCTGACAGAATCATTGTTAACTTTTTCTTCAATTATTTGAAAACGAAATTATAGTGTTTATAAAAGTAAATAAACACTGGATTAGTTAAAATTCTTAAAGTTTAGGTAGGATTCGTTTTCTCGATTTATTTACTAAAAACATTCCGTATCAGTTTTGTTACATTCGTAAGATAACATCGCTTTTAAACTTTAATTTCTTAAGAACTAATTATCCAAATTAAATTAAAAAATAAAATGGTATTCAAAAGGCAATTGGACGCCCTTTAAAATTATATTTAATTTGATATTCTTTACCCTTTTAAGAGCTTTAGGGAGAAAGTCACCCCTACTTAAAGGTTAAACCTGGGAAAATGATTGTACCAAAGAAATATAACCCCTTTCAAATTAAAGTTGACGAGTTCGAGGATTTTCCCATTTTCTACATTTTAAGACTGAAAATTTTGGTAGAAAGTTTTCGGTACCCTATATAAAAAATAGGAATGAAATTTTACTTATATTATTTAACTTTATTTACTTTGGTGAAAACTCAAATTGTTACTTACTGTTTGACGGGTCTGATATGCAATAATCCGGACTCTCACCCATGTAAATCAGCACCGAGAATGAATCGATCTGCATCCTCTTCTTCCTTCTATTATTGACACTACTGACCACTGCTAATGAATTTGCTATAAATTCATATGTGACTCATTTCGCCTCCTTGTAGCGCTCTTTCAGTTTTTTAGCTGCATCTTGAAAATCCGATTACTGCACTAGGCAAATTTGAAGCGAGCAGCTTCCAAATACCCCATGGTAATGGCACTTTTTCTTCATGATTTGTTTCACCATCTAATAGAATTTATTAGTTTTCAAAATTTTTGAAGAAGGTCTAGAATATGACCTCTTCTCCGATTTTATTATTGTGAGTGTTAATATTTGAAGAAACGTTCGGATTCATATTCAGAGATACCTCCAGAAGTCCTTTGGCAACAATCACTCCAAAAGAGGTGTCATTAGAGCAATCGCCCCAAGACCATTTTACCGGAGCCGAAGTACTTTTTTTCCTACCTAAAGAATTGGATTGGCCAATTTTCTTGTACTCTTCATAGTATTGTGGGACTTGAAGTGATGAGGCGTAGTTGGGGTTGCAACCGCAGTCTACAAGTTCACCTACATAATACCAAAAAAGCTGTTAATAAAATTGACGAAGTGTAGCTCAATTAACTCTTGTCTGGCCTTCAGCTTTTAGGCTGAAATTCTATGAATAACAGTCTGGCCCTTTGACATATGAACCCTAACAACTATACAGGTTGGTCACTTTTACGACGCATTCTATGGGGATTGTTGAAACGGTTAAAGATATAAGGTTGGTTAAATGGGGAAAACGTTTCGTATTTTTATATTCTGCAAAGAGCTTCAAGCAAAATTGGAATATCTTATGTAATTACTAAGGTATCAAAGAAATACTATAAATGTCGATTTTCTTTTTTGACTATAACTTGTTTATTTTTCATACAATCATTTTGAAACTTGGGTGTTTTACATTTTCCGTTAGTGTTTTCAATATGGAAAGGTGAAAAATATCCTCGGCTTACTAGATTACGTGAAAATAATATTAGCTTTCGATTTTCTTATAAGCACTATTTTGGATTTTCACATTTTTGAAAAACACGAAAGATTTCCGTTTCGGCGAGGTGTAATACAAGGGTCTTCTAAACTATTTTACAATAATAATTAATGGGACAGTTAGAAAAGTCAGATTTTAATATGGAGTAATATCACCATTTACTTTAATCACAGCTTGAATTCATTTTGGCATTGATTCAATTAACTGTTTACAGTGACATGAAGTAAATTAATTCCAAATTTGTTCGATTTTCAGCCTCAATTCTGGCAGAGATCTTTGAGGACCATTCCGGACGGTCAGAAAAGAACTTTAAGTTGAAGGTTACTAAACTACTTTTTAATAGTTTTTGCAGTATGGCAGGACGCTTCATTCTGCTGGAATATAGTTTTCGCTCATATTTAATTTTTTAATACTTGGCAGCCAGCTTGTTTCAAGGATATCTTGGTATTTCGTGGTATTAACTGTCCCATTAATAGATTGAAAACATCCTAATTCTGAGGCTGCCATGCAACCCCAAATTATGTCTCCATTGGGAAATTTGACAGTTCTTTTTAGGCAGTCCTTTTGGAATACTTCATCTTTATTGCGAATGAGTCGTTTACGATAATTACCAACGCAGACATCAAACTTAGATTCGTTGCTAAAAATGATATTAGATCAATCTTGTACTGTCCAGGACAACTTTGATTTTGCCTATATGAGCCTATTTCGTTTTTGTCTTGATGTTAAAAGTGGTTTTACCTTTGCCTACATGAAGAAAAAATTAAAATACACTTTTGAATCATTTTTACTTCAAATTAAACCTTATAAAATTTTAACCCTGATTTATATATCCACTTGCAACAGCACCCTCATGACAGACTTAATCCGGTTTCTTTATTCCAGTCGGCTGTCACTTGCCGTAAAGTATTTCTATGTCCTTTTTTACACAACTTTACTAATGGTCTTCAATCTCTATCAGACAGTAATTTTGGTCGTCTAGAATTATTACCTTTTTCTTGTAGTACCTTTCCGGTTTTACCGTAATGTTTAATAATATTATACACTTTACTTTTCGGGATATTAAGTTCCTTTGATGTTTCACACACAGATTTCTTAAGACAATATAGTTTAGTACCAGTTCGCAAATTTTTGTATGTGTTGAAACAACTGGTATCATTTTGAGCAGTAAACATCAAATAATCAGTTTAAAAATCGAAAAATTAACTGCAGTATGCATTGACGCATCCACAAAAATTGTTTTCATAGCCAACTTGTTTAAACTTTATTGAGTCTTTTTCTTTACGCGTATGTTCCGCTGTCCCATTATTTTGTTTCCAAAGAAATTTACCGGGTTTTTGAAAATTAGTGAAAATGTTAAAATGTATTATTAATTTTGTGTTATTGATTAATTAAATTTATTGTTATTCATTATCTTATTATACATTATAAATTATATTGTGTTTTAATGATTAATAACCTCTAAAATAAACTGACGAGCAAAAAATTTAGGTCACATTGAAATTGTGATATTTTTTTGAAATTTTGAAATTGGGTGTCCCACAAGTGTTTCATTATATTTCAGTGGATAATAGTACATTACATTGAAAAATAATATGACTCCCCATATAAATCATATTCCAATAATGCTTCATTAAGAAGGTACAGGGTGTTAAACTTTACTTAAAAAATCCAACTTTTATTGATATATTCAAAACCGTTTGAGATATGTAAGTGAAATTTGACACGTTTTGAGAGTTAATGTAGACGCATTTATTTATGTAAAAAGGCTGTTTTTCATTTCACCAGTGGCGTGCGTACGGACACCTCTCAGGACATTTTTAAAGAAAAAAATGGTGCGCCACTGCTTTTTATTAAAATAAAAATTATTTTTAGAAGTTTAATTTCATTTAGAAGAGAAATATTTACTTGACTCTTTTTCGTCCGATGCATTGTTTGCCAGTAAAAAATTGAATACCGTCTATAGCTATAACGGGTTTTCTCCAAACTAATTGTTGTCCATGTGAACCAAAAATATTAAATTTACTCTCGTCTGCAAAAATTACCTCCTTCCAGAAGTTAAAATCTTTTGCTTGGTATTCTTGAGCAAATTGTAAACGCTTTGCTTTATTAGCTTTGCTGAACCACGGTTTCTTCCTGGCTACTCTACCCTTTAGCTCATGTCTATGTAGTAGATTCCGGATGGTTTGTGGATTTACAACTTTATTTAAATATTCTTCTACCATCTTCGCCAGTGTAGGAGCAGATATTTTAGGATTTTCTTAAAATCCACCTCTCATCATGATCATTAAAAATGTTTCTAGGGCTCTTCCTAGATTTGTTTTCAAAGATCTTGTTTTTTTTGTATCTATCTATGATACTTTGTACTGTTGTGTGACTTCTATTGACCATTTTTCCGATTTGACGGTATGATTTTCCGCATTCATAATGTTGAACTATAAGTTTCCTTTCACGGACGCTGACTTGTCCCCTTTGACGACCCATTATATAATAATAATAATAATAACAATAGAACTAAATAAACACGGTTTATATTAATTGGGAAACACGATAATTTAGCATGAAAACCCTCTAAAGTGATATTTGCTACTAAATAACGAATCTGTACGAGTTTAACTTTGATGTGAAGAATTGTTTTTATCAAAATATTTGTTGAAAATTGCAACATTATTGGAATTCCTGTATATTTACCAGGTCTATTTAATAAAATGAATAAATAAACAATAATTTTATGTTAATTTCTGAACATGGGGACAAATTAATGAGAATAATTTCAGTGTACGAGTTTCACTTTGACTGACTGTATACAGTGGGTAAAATAAGTATTTGCACACCCATGATTTTGTGACTATTTCAATGAATCATGGATACTTCAGTTTTAATATTATTCCAGTAAATTATTTATATATGTAATCTACTAATCGTACAACAACATTGGAAAAATATAACAATTAACTCATATAACATTAAATAATATTAAATATCCAACAAAAAAAGTATTTGCACAGTAGGTAGTCTAAGCAAAGTGAATGCGAAAAAAATATTAGAAAAGCATAATTATATTAATTTAATATTTGGTATGTAATCCATTTGCATTAATAATTGCTTGTAACCTTCTGGGCATGCACTCCACCAATTTTTTAGTAAGATTCTCGGGTATTTTGTCCCACTCTTCAGTTACGATATTCTTCGAACTTGTTTTATTGGTAACTTTTTTTTAAATTTAAGTATTTAAATAATGCCACAAATTTTTTATAGGGTTGACGTCTGGTGATTGTGGGGGTGTGAGAAGCCGACGTCTTGCATTATACAACAGCCATTTTTCAGTTTTTCTGGTCGTATGCTTTGGGTCATTGACTTATTGAAACCTTTTGGTTTCAGCAATGTCCAATTTTGCTGCGCTTTTATATTTAATAATTACGACGCAACACGCCTATATGGTGTACAGCATTCATTTTGTCCTTAATAAATTCAATTTTACCAACTCCCCTGTATGCCATGCACCCCCAAAGCATAACGTTTCTTCCACCATGTTTGACAGCAGGATGTAGATTCTTGATATTCAATTCTTTGTTTGGTTTACGTCATACAGATGTTTTTCCGCCGGAACCAAATAGATTAAACTTTGATTCATCGGAAAATATAACATTCTTCCAAAATTCTATTGGTTCATTGACGTATTTTTTAACAAATGTTAAACGTTTCTGGCGATTTGCTTCACTAATAAAGGGCTTCTTTCTAGGAGATCTACCAAAAACCTGGGAGCCATGCAGAATATTTCTTATAGTTTGAGCACTGACAATTTTGTTAGATGTTGTAGCGATATTATTGGCCAGACTTTGAGCAGAAGAAAATGGATTTTTGGAGATTTCTTTTAAAACTTGCCTCCGTTCTCTGGTAGTGAGGACAGTTGGTTGTCCTGATCGCGGTTTATTTTCGGTAGAACCTGTTTCTTCATATTTTTTTATCACGTATCGCACTGTAGAAAACATGATTTTCAGCAAATCGTCTATTTCCCTGTAGCTTTTTTTGTTGAGATCGCAATAAAATAATCTGAGCGCGCACACTTTCAGACAATTCAGCTCTCTTCGGAGACATTTTTACAAATAAACCTTTATCGACTAATGCACCATTAAATACGCATCATACAAGTTTTGACTTGCTTGTGTTGCTATAAAATAAATTTTCGTTCCATAAAGACAAACTACGACTGCATTTTTTTAAGTCGGACATAGTGTGCAAATACTTTTTTTGTCCGATATTTGATATTATTTAATGTTATATTAGTCACTAACAATATTTTTTTAGTTCTGTTATTATATGATTAGTTAATTATTTATAAAGCATCTATTAGTGTATTGTTAAAATCAAATTTTTATTGACACATTGAAATAATAAAAAAATCATGGGTGTGCAAATACTTATTTTACCCACTGTATGTAGGGTTTTTCTGAAGTTGTCTAGGGTTTATTGATATTAACGGATACACTTATGATTATGTTTGCGGATAACAGTGCTGGTGAGCCACTCGAAAGAAAAAGAGCCTTCTGGATTCGGGGCGCTCTTAAGTACTAAACTAAGGGTAATTAAAACAGTGTCGTACCCTGGCTAGAAGGTAATTGCCGACTTATGACACCACCTGAATCGTTACCGTGGTACTGATAACACTTTGTCGGCACATTTCCAGAGATGCCGACAAAGCGCGGCCGCGCTTCTCATCCGCGCCGACAAAGGGCGGCTATCCTTTCCCACAAGTACCGACAAAGGGTGGTGAGACGTGATCATAAAATAGCAGAATCGCATGAAGATAACGATTGCGAAACCCTCTTAATTGACGAAAATACTTCTAACCAGGTTGCGACATACATAGGCGTCCTATAGGGGCAACATCAGCCCCCTCACAACTCTTTCATCTTAAATTAACAGACCTAACTTATTTACAACTCAAAGACTTCCGATTGTGCCTCGACTTTATCGTAAAAATGGAGAAGTCTTTACATATGTAAAAAAGGGTTTAATCTATTTGACCTAAGAATCCCACATATACATGTATCAAGTAAAGCTTAACATTAATGAAAAAAATTGACAATTAATAACGTGTATTTCCTCCTCTTGCATTAATGACTGCTTGTATTCGACGAGGCATAATTTCAATTAAATTACGAATCAAATTATGGTTGATGTTATTCCACTCTTGCAATAGTAACTCTCTCAGCTCCTGGACAGTTCTTGGAGCTGGTGTACGCCTTCGGATGCGTCGTCCCAACTCATCTTAGACATGTTGTATGGGATTCATGTCTGGACTGAGTGCTGGGCAATCAAACTGCCTAATTCCTAACTCATCCAGGTATTCACTGACAACTGTGGCTGCGTGAGGTCTAGCATTATCTTACATGAAAATGCCATGCTCGTCCATAGTGATCATGAAAGACATTACATGGTCGTGTAGGCTTCTCCTTAATGTACCTGTGAGCTGTCAAGGAGCCATTCTGTATGAAGACCAACTCTGTGCGTGCTTATAAAGTGATTTCTGTCCAAACCTTAACCGATCCACCAATGGAAGTCCCTGGTCAATACAAACTGGGGTATATCTTTCTCCGGATCTTCTCCATACTCGTCGACGTCTATCGGACTCAGTGAGGTAAAAACGTGACTCATCTGAAAATAGTACCTTGCTTCAGTCTTCATCTTTCCATGGCAAGTGATTTCGGACAAAAACCAATCTTGCAATTCAATGCCGGCGGTGCAAGAGTGGCCCTGTAGCCATCCTTCTAGAAGACAATCCATTAGCACGAAGCCTTCTTTTTGCGGTCTATTCGCTAACATTCACATCTCTAACCTCTTGAAGTTGATTTCACAGCATAATCGCAGAAGCTATTCTATTTCGTAAACTTTAGGACACCAAAAATCGCTCATCTCTTTGGTTGGTGACTCTTTTTCGCCCGGATCCTGATCTTCTAGTTATCAGGCCAGTCTCCTGATAACGCTTGTACACATTTTGTATACCACATAGGCTCTTACCAACAATTCTTGCAGTTTCACGTTGTCCTCGACCGTCTTGTATCTGCGCGACAATTCTTGCCACAACAATAGAATCTAAAGCCATTATGACCTGTTAAGTAAACACTAAAAGCAATTCACTATAAAACCGATAGGTTTTAGATACTAAGCTAAGAAATAGACAACGAAACATGAATATTTAATTAGGCCAAATGACATCATTTCATAAAAGTCGTAACTACGATGACAATACGTGACAGATTGCATTTCTCGAAAAACAAATGATTCACAGCGTACTATACTAATAGTTCTTGTTTAATTTTATTTCTTAAATTATTTGCAATTTCTTAACTGACCTAGATTTTTTCCTCACCAGTGTATTTAAATATGAATTAGATTTACACTGTCCCATTATATAGTTGTTAGGGCTCATAGTTCCGATTTGTGACGATCCAAAACTAAGGCTATTGCGTACGGTCTTATAAATTGTTGAAACTAATCATATTAAGGCAGACAACGCCCATAAATGGCACCCATACATTATTTTTTACTTAAAATGTGTTTGTATTTTACAACTCTCAAAACTACCGTATATTCTATGATTATAAATAAGGAAAATTCGTTTACCTTTAGAGCAGTTTTTTGTTATGGCATGTACGATTACGGCCGCAATGATCGCCTCAATAAAGACGGTTCTTCTGGCAACCTGATTAATGTTCCTAAAAAGAAACAAACTTTTATATTACCATTTTTTATTTTTTTTTATTATGTTTATTTTACCTTTTATGTTAACTTTTATATTTAACCTTATATATTATCCAAGATGTATTAAATTTGTCGAAGAAGAAAAGAGCAGTTCCGTAAGGGAAACTGTTGTATACTGGGACAATATTTTTTAAGTAGCTTTATTATCTTTTATTTATTTTCAGTATTAGGGAATACTTATTAAATCATATGAGACCTACAAATAGCAAATAAAAAATGCGAAAACAGTTTAAAAAATATTAACTTTAGCCAAAAAAAAACATATGTCCCACTATGCACCCATGTCCCAACATGAATAGCAGTAGGGTTCATAGTGGGACCCAAGCATGTGCATACTGGGACGGCCTTAAAATTGGTAAGTTATGTAGAAAAGGAAGCACGCAAATAAAATTATTTTGAACAATAAAGAAAAATTTGTATTTCTTATTATTTCTTATTATTCTTATTAGGGACGTATACAAAATATGGATCATTTGTTGAGAAATACAAGAAAAAATCAAGAAAGTTACTTCTACTATTCAATGTTGTATAATGAAAAGTCGTAATTAAAACTCCATTGATTTGCAGCTCTTTTAGTTCCGCATGCCATAATGGGAGAAGGAAATTTAACAATAATATTTTCTTTTGGCACAAAATCTTCATCTCTTTTCTCCGGATATAAAAACTTATCACTGGAGGTTTTCTTTAGAAAATTAATTAGACATTCACCAGACTTAATTTTGGCTACCTGACCAACAAAATGTTTAATCCTTTTTTTGAAGAGTATTTAACAATAACAAAATCATCAGGTCCTATATCAAAACTACCTTCCATTGCAAATTCGTCGTAATCGTCAGAGCTATTGTTATCACACAGTTCTTCCATTGCAACATCACTGTCACTGGAATCTTCAAATAAATTCTTCCTAACACGTTTTACTTTTAATTGTTTAAATTTTAATGTCTGTTTTATTATTTTCTCCTCTTCCTTTCGTTTCTTATTTTCCATTACTGGGTCATCTGTCAATATCATGAATGTAACTTTTTTTCTTTTGTTAATCTGCATTTTAGTTGCTGCTTTTAAATGCGGTCTTATCGATTTTGGAGCAACAATATCTTTTTAAGGGGGTACTTATTGGATAGCTGTTTCTCTTGAGCCACCAGGTTGTGCTATGTCTGCAGCAATTGGTACATCCTTTGTATTGTTGAAAGGAGAAAGATCTCAATTGGTTACAGAGGAACTTAAGAAATCAGAATTTTGGAATATTTCTGTGTTTAGAGGATATATTCCCGTAGTTTCAAATCCTTTTATTATATTATTTGGTGTCAGTACGAGTCCAAAAGCTTTTCCAACGATTTCAACGATGTTATATAAAGTTACTGGAGTTCCAGGATGGTTAATCATCCACTCGTCTATAGCCCTGTTGTAGAAACTTTTAAAAGGTCCAAAACATGTAACATCCAGCGGCTGAAGCCGATGGCTACAGTGGGGGGACAAAGTGATTAGAACAATACCATTATCATTACAGTACTGCAGCGCCCTAGCATCAAGGTGACTCTCATGATTGTCTATAATGAGTAATACTTTATTGTCATTATTACAATGTAAGGTTTGAGTTAAGTGTTTCAGGTATTTTAGAAAAGGCCGTGTATGGTTAAGGGGTCAATTCGGCCCCCACAGGCGATCGATCTGAAATTTTTACCAATTGTCCCTACCACTCAAAGGACTTACCACATAAAATTTCAACTTCCTAAGTCTCACCATTTAAGGGTAGGACGGGGTTGAGGGTGAAAACTTTAAAACGCCATATCTCGGAAACTATTCATCGTACAGCGTGGGGCAAAATGGTGTGTCCTTCAGTAAACACCTTCTTATTTTCGTATACTTATAGATTTATCGGTTGATGCAAAAGGGCCGAAATCTCAAAAAAAAAAAAAAAATTTGTGATTTTAGAGGAGTTCGCACTTTGGTACACTAACCATTTTTGCACACTGTATAGAAGGCCTCTCAAAGTATCTACTCACGTTGAATCAAATTTGTACAAAATTCAGTATTTGAGATATAGCGATTCAAAGTATACGTAGACCACGATGCAAAAAAACAGTATTTATCGCAATAAATTATTTTTTCTCACTTATGGCCTTAGTATACCTGTACACATAGCAATAAACTATCGTGCCTAGTGGTGTATATATTTACTTGGCAATTTTCGATTCGTTTTTCGCAGTTTTTTAAAAGGCCGTGTAAGTTTAAGGGGTCAATTCGGCCCCCACGGGCGATCGATCTGAAATTTTTACCAATTGTCCCTACCACTCAAAGGACTTACCACATAAAATTTCAACTTCCTAAGTCTCACCATTCAAGGGTAGGACGGGGTTGAGGGTAAAAACTTTAAAACGCCATATCTCGAGAACTATTCATCGTACAGCGTGGGGCAAAATGGTGCGTCCTTCAGTAACCACCTTCTTATTTTCATATACTTGTAGATTTATCAGTTGATGTCAAAGGGCTGAAATCTCAAAAAAAAAACTTAGGTGATTTTAGAGAAGTTCGCACTTTGGTACACTAACCATTTTTGCACACTGTGTAGAGGGCCTCTCGAAGTATCTACCCACATTGAATCAGATTTGTATTAAAAAAAAAACGATAAATCTACAAATATATGAAAATAAGAAGGTGGTTACTGAAGGACGCACCATTTTGCCCCACGCTGTACGATGAATAGTTCTCGAGATATGGCGTTTTAAAGTTTTTACCCTCAACCCCGTCCTACCCTTGAATGGTGAGACTTAGGAAGTTGAAATTTTATGTGGTAAGTCCTTTGAGTGGTAGGGACAATTGGTAAAAATGTCAGATCGATCGCCCGTGGGTGCCGAATTGACCCCTCAACCATACACGGCCTTTGTGCCTGTATTTCCAACCACTAGCATGCGCCGAATCCCTGGATCCAGGTGGTGCGCTTTGTAGCATATGGGGCTTAAAATTCTTTTGGGGAAAGACAAAAAATGGTGGTACATAGGTACCATTTGCAGAGATAGTTGCGCTCATTGTCACCAGGACTCCTCTTTCGCCACTGGTAAACTTTACCAACTTGTTTTTGACCACATGCTGCCATTACTTTCGGAGGTCAATGAACAGTCGTAACGGGGGTTTCGTCACAGTTATATATTTAGCTAGGGCCAAAATGGTGTTTTCCCATTACCTTTCGCAAATTATAAAAAAAATATACCAACCTTGTGTTTATTGAAACTGGTTGCGCAACTTAAACTCGTCGCTTCAGGTGTTCTTAGACTTAAATTATGCCTGAAACGAAATAGTTTCAACCATTTTTCACCGGCACATTTCTTTTCCCTCCAAGACTCTGGAATAGACTTTTGACTGGAAATGGCAAACTTATAGGCAAATAATCGACATTCTTTGACTGACAATCCATAGCACATATGAGACGCATGAATTAAATAATCACTAAGTAGCAGCTCTTCATCATCCAAAAATATCGGAGTAAATCCATGACGTCTTTGAAAATCGAAAATGCTCTTTTGCTCTTCTTCTGTATTTTTATATTTCACGATATATCTTTGTAAAACAGACTTTGTTACCTCAAATTGACTTGCAGCTTCCCTAATTTTAATATTATTATTTATAACAACTAATACTGTTTGTTTCATTTTTTCTGTGTTCTGCTTATGAATCTCTTTGCTTTCTTTGTAAGATTTATTATTTTTGCGAGGTCGTTTCTTCCTATCCATTTTCTGAGAAAAAAAACATTAATCACAAATAAAATAACAGCTATGTTTTATAGTGGGACAAGTCCCACCATGTACATATTTTAGTTTATCATTTAATATTTGTACAAAATTATTAGATACTAGTAAAACAATATCTAAACTTACCTTTAAAATCCTCCGGCCAATGTACGCACTGATATTTATAGTTTTATTTGTATAAACAAATCACGAAATTTCACTAAACTCAACAAGATAGAAAAAAACTGTTGCTCTGTGAAACACCCAGGAAGACAATATGCAAATATGATCGCGCGGGTGCAAGCTATTTAGGCTAATTCATAGAGGACATTATAAGCACATATCTCTCAAATTAATTCAAATTTATATCAGGAGCGCTTTGTGGGAAATTTGAATAGACCCAGTATGCAACCTGTCCCACTATACAACAGTTTCCCGTATTATATTTCGCATGCCCTGTATTTTAAATTAGTTAAAAGTCTTACCTTTCAAAATCCTCCCGAAGGCAGTTCCAGCAATTCCATTTGAATTCGTTTTGGCAATGTTTTATGGTCAATTCCATTCCAATTTTAACACTATTCATAATATCAATGTCTGAAGTGTCAATACTTAAAATAACGACGCGACTGTAAGATTCTATAATTTCATCGCCAAAGGAGAAAAAAATTTGGGGTGGACAAATCCAAAACATCCTCCAGGATAAAAGTTAAGTAAAGAAGTCTCCGATTAGGTCGTTATATGTTTGAAAAAAATATATATCGAAAAAATCTTTAGGATTAATTGGGGATAAATGTAAACGGTTTTCACATTTTTAAAATTGCAATTTAGTTTATGTATTCAAATAACTTTTTTTAATAATAAATTAAAATACAGGGTGTCCAGAAATAACGTTGAAATATTTTAGGAGGTAATTGTAGAGGTTAAAACAATAAAGAAAAGTTTTTATAAATGTACCCTAAAAATTGCTTCTCAAAGGGGCTAGAGCCCGTTAAAGGAGGACCTCTGAAAATGATTTTTTCGCAATATTTTCGAAACGGTTTGTGCTAAAATTATGAAATTCAGTATACTATAATAATAATAATAGTAAAATATAATAAGTTTGAGGGTCTTGTAGCAACCTCGGTACAAACAAGACGTGTTCAGTGTGAATGCAATAGAATAGTTTTGCAGTGCAAAACATTTTTCGTTTTGTTCCGTACCTTGATGACAGAATTCACATCTTCCTAACTTACATACATCCTTTTTCCGCCATTGAGCAAAACATCCTCACTAAAGCTTCACTATATAAATACGCAATAATTATTGGAGACCTCAACCTGAATAAGGACAAAACCAAACAGTTAAACAGATTCCTGGAAAACTCGGACTCTATAAAACAATACACACCACCAACATTTTTAATGCCCGTAAACAAAGACTCAACACCTGACATTTTACTCTACACCAAAAGTCTTAAGAACAGCATAAATAAAGTTAAGCTGACCAACGAACTTGGCTCGGATCATCTAGCGATAATCATCGACCTGGAGTTAAAACACCTACAACCCTTGACAAAAGAACCCAAAAAATTGGACTTAAATAAAACTGACACGGAACGAGTGAGTCAACGCATTCATAACTATATTCAAACACATTCATACGATACCTCTAGAGAACACATACAGCAACAACTCACATCTGCAATCGAAACGTTCACACCGCGCTCGAAAAACTTTTTTTACCAACACAGCTTACCCAAATTCATATTGAGACTAATAAAACATAAACGAGAACTTCTAAGATTGTACGCGCACGCAAGAACACGAACTAAAAAGAACCCTAAACAGCCTGAACAGGAACGTGAAGACATTAATAAATCAATACAGACAGGAGAAATGGCTAGAGACATGTCAAGAAATTGAAAATAACAATGGTAAAAATTACTGGCAAAAAATTTAAAAACTCTCACGATACAAAAAAACGAGCATCATTGGCACAATCGACGAGGACAGAACAGAACACTTTACAGACAAAGACAAAGCGGACGCGTTTGCCAGACATTTTCAGACAGCATTTAACACTGCAACAAATCCCCAATTTGATAATCAAAACTGGAATTTGGTGAACGAATGGTACGAAAACTATTTTAAGGACTCACTAGTCCACACATACGAACTTATTACAGACACTGATTACAACGACCCACTCACCCACATGAAAAACACTGCTCCGGGAAAGGACAAAATCAAAAGCAAGCTTTTGAAGAGTCTAACCCCAGAAACCCATGAAGTAATATTGATCAAAATGAACGACTGCATTATCAACAGCAATATCCCGGAGACATGGAAAAGTGGTATAATAATACCCATACCTAAAAACACAACAGACCCCACACAACCTAAGAACTACAGACCGATTACATTACTTCCCGTAATGAGCAAAGATTTTGAACACATTATAAGAAACAGACTCCAACAAAAGGTCGGTGAACACATACCACCGTACCAATTTGAATTTAAACCCAAACACTCGACTATTCATCCACTTTTCGTCCTGACAAACAACATACAGACTACATATCTTAATGACGGGAAATCGGCAAGTTTAGTTATGGACGTCAACAAGGCCCTTGACAGTGTCTGGCATCGAGGACTCTTATACAAACTGCACAAAATACAGACACCGAAATATCTACTATACTTGATAAAAAACATACTTGAAAACAGACAATTGGAAGTAAGAATCGACAACACTCTTTCCTTCCCGTTTTATCCGGAACAAGGCCTTCCACAGGGATCGCCCCTCTCTCCCCTGCTTTACAATGTGTACTGTCACGACATATACAAGCACAATACAGAAGATAAAAATCGCGTCGACAAAACCGCATACATACTACAATACGCAGACGATACTGCACTTATTGTACATGACAAAACAAGCAAAAAAGCGGTGAAGAGACTTCAAGCATTGACGGGCGCCATGATGAAGTGGTTCTACAAATGGAGACTTACTCCAAATCCAATCAAAAATCAACTACTACTATCAAACCATCACATTAAATTAAACTCACCAACGATAGCAGCATACGGACACACAACGCAACCTACAAACGTCGTAAGATATCTGGGCCTAAGAATAATTACTAAAATAAGACATTCCAAGAACCCTCTCCACAATCCCCTCAACCAACTACTGTACCAACGCACAAACATGACACGAATTACTGACAGACTACTAAACCTTCAAACAAAATGAAAGAACAACCCCAACAATAGGACAATATTAAACCCACTCTGCTTGACGAGACGAACCAGACAATCCTGATTCCTCTTCCCTGCCAATTCCCTGCAAGAGCATTATGGAATATAGGGAAACCCCTTTTTTTTTCTTTTTTGTTTTTTTTTTGTTTTACTGTTGTTAAAGTTACAGTATACCTAAACTAACTTGTAAATATCACGGGCAGAAAGACCATTGTGGTCGATAGCCTTTTTCTTGGGAAATAAAGATGTGTTATATATATATGTCGGAATAGCGTTTGATGCGTTTTCCATTTTATAGGAAAGGTATCTCTTTAAAAGTCAAAGAATGAAAAGACAGACTAGCGAATTCACTACCCCACGACCGCTCTTCTGCTCGTCAATCTATTAACTGCCTGTTCTTTGTCCCTGTTGTCTTAACTTTCCCAGTTCTGGTGAGTCCTTCAGAACCGTGGGAAAAGTACCTGCTAGTCCCTATTACAAAGGAACCAATAGTTTAGTGTCATCCAAATAATTAGCACACATGGCCACTTAAGAGCGTCGTGGTATTAGTGACCTCGCTCGACAATGCTTCTTCTTAAGAAGGCTGTCAGCCTGCCCTACATCTTATTGTCTCTTCTAATATTACACTTACAGAACTAAAAAAACTAATAAATCTCCGACATATATATAATAAGTTTGTATATAGTAAGTTTGAATTGGAAAATTTTCTTTGTGTTAATAGTTGCAGATTTTAGTCAAGGGAGTCACATACAGTACTCCTCCGGACCAAGCGAACACGAGAAAAACCAGTCGAATTGAATACTACCCAAATCATGTTCATATCTATTCCCTCCTCACACTTGCGTAAGGACAAGTGCCCAGTTAGTACCATAAATAAATCAGTACGATATTGATACGTGTAGAGTGTAGACGGCGACGGTCGCACTTCTAATAAAATACGCCAATCCTTAAAATGAACTTGGCATTAATCTTTCATTCTTACTTTTAAAAGAAAGGATTTTCTCTGATTCATCGAGTTCAACAGGGTTCTGACGTGCACTTGGTGAAACACGTCCCAATATCTCAAAATTATGAACAATTAAATATAATGTCGACAACGAGGGAATTGGTTTATTTTCTTCCCGAAACATTTCCGAAAAAGATTGCCTAATTTGGCGATAAGTCTGACCTTGGTAATACCATTTAATGATTTGGACTTTTTTAAAAACACTATAAGTAGTCGGCATTTTTAAAATAAATGTTTCGTTTCTATTCAAAGGAGTATACCTTACCGTTACTCTACCTTCGATAATTCGAAGTAGAATAACTGCTGACGACCAGCTCGGAGCATTATAGTGGGAAGAAATTTGGCGTTAGTCAATTCGACTGGTTTTTCTTGTGTTCGATAGGCCCGGAACAGTACTGTATAAGGGGTCTCCTAAGTAAAACTTACTTTAACACTTTCGCTGCCACTGTAGTGTCGTTTTATGCCATTAAACTTTTTTTCGGAGTTATATATATTTTTGTTAAAAATATCAAAATATGTGCATTTCAATATGTTGGCAGCGAAATATGACCACTGAGCAACAATTTTTAAACAGAAGCTCTAGAGCGTTGATGGCACTGTAAGCCTATGACTGTATTAATGTGCCCTGGGCACGCTGGCACGTCCAATGTTTTTATTGTCGTATCGATACTGAGGAAACAAAGATTTTTAAGTAACTTTTATTTAATCAGATTTTTATTCTGCCTCTAGTTAGATCGTAAAGTATGTTGGGTCTGGGAGCTTAATAAATATAAAGCTTTAATGGATACAAACGCTACAATACAAAAATATACTAAGAACTAAACAACACTACACTACACTAGAACTCTTTCACTGTCTTTCACTATGTTTTGCCTCGATGTACGCTACTGAATAATACTCCCCCTGTGCCGCGTCACGACGACCTTTTATATCTCTCGACAGTGCTTCTAGAAAGGTACGTTCCAGACTTCGCCGGAGAACGCGGGAATGTCTAGACAGAGGTAGAGAGAGAGACCGTCCGAGTGGCGAGTGTACCGTGAACGAGAGAGCGCGAGATCCACGCTCAGTAACGGTCCCAACAAAGTATATTATAAAAATAATAACATTATTAAAACAAAATGTTTATTTTAAACTAAACTAGTACATCACAACTAAAAAGTATAATTTTGAACAACTAAAAAACGAAAATAATTCCTAAATCTATGAACTCAGAATTATTTATGAAGTATATCACAACATTCTAAACAATAGCCAGACCTATTGGAACAATCTGGGCACTCGTATATTGTATCCGTTCTTCTGCTTTCTTGAGTACACAATTTGCACTTTTTTCTTTGTATCTTCATTTTTCCCGGAACCAGTTCTCGCTTTACCACTAAATGTCTGTTCTTTTTTGCAGAGGCTGTTGGTGTTGTATAGGTGGCAAAATGGCTTTTATGACATCTATACGAAAATCATATAAAGGAAGTTGTTGTCCCGAATATTTGTTATGTACAGTACCGAGCAAAAGTGAAGCAACTTTTGTTATCTTCGTTCAATTCAACCAAGATATAAGATATGGGACAATTCAGTGCAGGTAATATCTACTTGGTAAAGGTAAAGTAATAACATATAAAATTTAGTTTCCTAACGATTCGTATTTTTTGTAAAAAAGAAACAAAAAGTTTTACAGCGAGCAAAAATAAAGCAACTTTCAAATTTACACATAATAATTAAGCAGAATATTAATATTTTGTTGGACCTCCACCATTTCTGATGACCTCCAGACATCTCTTTCTCATAGACGAAATTAAGTTTTCAATATAGTCTTTTGGGATCGAATTCCAGGCCTTTTGGATGGCGTCAAATAATTCATCTGATTTGCGAAATTTTTCAGTTCTATTAAGGCGAATTTTCCTTTCTACCAATTCCCATAAATTCTCAATAGGTTTGAGGTCTGGACTTTGAGCGAGCCATTTGAGCACATTCACTTTCTGATCCATTAAAAATTTTTTAACGGTTTTAGCGGTGTGCTTTGGATCGTTGTCGTGTTGAAATTTCCAGAGAAGGGGCATATTAGCTTCAGCATAAGGTAATAAATGGTCCCTTAGAATATTTAAATATTGATATCGATCCATAATGCCGTTTATTCTCACAATAAGGCCCACACCTGCTTTGGAAAAGCATCCCCATATCATGATATTTCCACTGCCATGTTTGATCGTGCTCAAAGTGTATTTGGGCTGATATCTTTGGCCATGCGGACGTCTCACCTATTGAATACCATGAGATGAATGCAAATTAAATTTACTTTCGTCTGAGAAAAGCACTGTATTCCATTTCATGTCGTTCCACAAAGTGTTCATTTGCGAAATCCATTCGGGCACGTCTGTTTTTCTTAGATATGAATGGTTTTTTGGAAGGCTTTCGTGCTTGAAGTCCAAAATCTTTCAAACGACGTCGGATGGTATGCACAGATATATCTTGTTGCGTTTTTAATTCGCGTTTTATATCGACGGCTGTTTTAAACGGTTGATCTTCAGATATTTGTCTGATGCGACGATCTTCACGAACAGTGGTTTTCTTCGGTCTTCCTGTTTTAATTGGGTTGTCCAATGTTCCTCTTAATTGAAATCTCTTTATAGTTCTTGAAACAACACTTTTAGTTAAGTTTAGTTGTTTTGCGATGGTCACTTGTTTAATTCCATTTTGATATTTTGTTATTATTGGGTTATGAGGATAAAAGAAAACACACTGATTACTAATGATTCTCTATTTTCTGATACGCGCGGTCCGATAGATTTTAAAAGAGTGTCTAATTATATCAAAACGTAGAAAAAGAATAAATTTATCAAGCATCGCTCCAGACACCCATTCATCGAACCTGTGTGTTTATATATATAATCCTGGAGGGACTAGACCAAACATATCTATCGAAAAATAATTTATGTGTCTGATAGAAGTGATACTTTCATAAATTTTGCCTTATGAAAGAAAGCATTATCCAACACTCCCCCTCAAAATTTATGCCTCGATAAACTTAAGACACACTAACTTACGGACTAGCATAAACCTGGGAAGAATACAAAAATGATCCAACATTTGTTGCTAAGGATTAGGGAAACCCAGAAAAACCTAATCAGATCATTTAATTGACTTTACTGTACTACAGTATCAACTATATAACTATATTACTATAAAAACATCAGCAAAACATAAAAAAAACTTCAAATAATCGACACTTAAACTGTTTATTCAATACCCATGGAGTCCCTTAGTTCCATAAATTTAGGTGATGGCAACGGCTTTGTCAACAAATCTGCTACTTGATTGTTTGTGGAAATATATATTAATTTTATTACCTTCCTTTCAACTTGTTCTCTAGTAAAGTGATACTTAATATCTATATGTTTAGACCTTTTGTGACTTGTTGGATTATTTGCTATACTTATACAACTAAGATTGTCCTCATAAATTATAATTGGTTCTGTAATATCTAGTTTAATAGAAATTGCAAAAGATTTTAGCCAAAGAGCTTCTCTCATGGCTTCAAATAGTGCCATGTATTCGGCCTCAGTAGATGATGCTGCCACTGAATTTTGCCTTTTTGTATTCCAACAAATTACATTGGTTTCAAATAATTTAAATATATATCCAGTAGTACTTCTTCTGTCATCTAAGCTGCCTCCCCAATCTGAGTCGGCATAACCAGATAAGATATGTTTATATTCACCTCGTTTATAAGTAAGTTTAACATCAAGTGTCCCTTTAATATATCGAAGTACCCTTTTTAGATTAATCCACAGCTCTTTATTATTTTTATTAACATATCTACTTAAAAAATTTACAGCTGTACTTAAATCAGGTCTAGTACATACCATAACATACATTAAACAACCAACTAGGTTTCTGCAGGGACTATCATATTTGTCATTGGAATTGAGAGCTTCATAGTTTAAGTTAACTTGAAGAGGGGTACTGACAGGTTTGCAGTCATACATGTTAAACTTATTTAAAACGCTTTTAAGATAAGAAGTCTGGCTCAAAGTTATTTTATTATCGCTCATATCAATTTTTATCCCTACAAAAAATTTAATTTCCTTTAAGTCAACCATTTTGAATTTAGTCATCAGATAGTTTTTGAATTTAACCATCGTTTCATTATTGCCGGTAATTATAATCACATCGTCGACATATAGCAACACATAGATATTTTTTGTAATGTTGCCTTTATCCATAATGTAAAGACAACGTTCAACTGGTGAATTTTGAAAACCACAATGATGAATAGCCTGCTCAAATGTTTCAAACCAGCATTTTGCTGCTTGTTTCAAACCGTACAAAGCTTTATTCAGTTTACATACTACATTTTTATCGCTTTCTATTCCTTCAGGCACTTTCATGAAAATTTCTTCATTCAATTTTCCATTTAGAAATGCTGTCTTTACGTCCATATGATGTATTAATAGATTATACTCATTTGCAAGAGCCAGCATGAATCAAACTTGAAATTCTTGCAACTGGTGCAAAAACTTCATCATAATCTATTAGATATTTTTGACTGAAACCCCGAGCAACTAATCGAGCTTTGTATTATACTTTGATGGGTTACCAAACTCATCGTTTTTAATTGTAAATATCCACTTACAATCAACTATATTTTTATTTGCAGGTGTTGGCACTAAAGTCCATGTTTTATTAATTGTAAGTGAATCAATTTCATCTCTGATTGCTTGCTCCCAATAAACCCTGTCACATCTTTCTTTAATCTCCTGATATGAACTAGGAACTTGGCATACATAAACTTGTGCACATAATAAATAATTTTTGTCAATAGATTCTTCATCATATGACACAGGATGAATAGACTTAAGTCTTTCACTCCTTCTGAGTTCGCAAGACTCACTTTTATTATCCTTATTAAGGCTTTTATCAACCGCCATTTGCGGTTCCTTAGACTCGCTGTCTAATTTTCCTTTTTTACTAGAACTAGGTTCCAGTACATCTGATTTATTATATGTATCAGATTTCAAAGACTCTACTGATGTTTTTAACCCATCATCAGTTTCAAACCTGGAGTTTTCAATACCAACCCCTTTAGACCCTGTCTTCACAGGTCTAGATACCAAAAAATTAGTCTCATCTACTATTACGTCCCGAACTGTTGCAAACTTTTCAGTTCTCACATCCCACACTCTATAACCGTTTGGTTCGTACCCTAATAAAATTCCTTTCCAAGATTTATCATCAAATTTTGTTTTTAATATCTTGTTATGAACAAAAACTGTCGAACCAAACACCCTTAAATATTTTAACTGTGGCTTCTTGCCATGCCACATTTCATATGGTGTTTTGGCTTCTTTAAGTGCTTTAGTCGGTGATATATTAATTAGGTAGGTAGCTGTTAAAACGGCTTCTCCCCAAAACACTTTTTCTAATTGAGCAGTGTTCATTAGAGCTCGCCCTTTTTCAGCTATCGTCCTATTCATCCTTTCAGATACGCCATTTAACTGTGGGGTTCTTGGGACTGTTAAGTGATAAGAAATACCTTTTTGAACACAAAATTCTTTCATTTCATTTGACAAGTACTCCCTACCATTATCGCAATATAAGTGCACTAACTTTGAATTGAAATGAGATTCATTCTTTGAAACGAAATCTTGAAACATAGCAAAAACTTCAGATTTGTATGCAATCAAATAAGTTACGCAATAGTGAGTATAGTCATCTATGAACGTAACATAATAGTTTTTGCTATTTAATGTGGAGGGTGTTATTGGCCCGCAAACATCAGAGTGCACAACAAATAATGGACGATTTATGTGTTTCTTGTCTTTTGCCTTTTTAAAAGGTAACCGTGTTTGTTTACCTTTAATACAGGCCTCACATATATCGTCATCGGGTATCACATTTAATATACAATTTGTGTCCTCAAACATTTGTTTACCTTTTAGTTCATTAAACTTAAATTTACCAATATGGCCCAACCTTTGATGCCATAATTTATAGAATTCTTTATTTCCCACACTGTTTATTTCTTTACTAAAAGTCTCAGAGTTTGAAGACACAACAAAAACTACAATAAATAGATTATTCAATACTTTACCCCTTAGTATCAGTTTGCCATTCTTGTATACTTCAACTCCTTGCTGATTAAAGACAACTGTCATTCCGGCATTTTGCATTTTGGACACTGATAAAAGATTGTGAGGTGCTTCTGGACAATATAAAACGTCTTCTAGAATTCCTTCAATTCCCATATTACTGATGACGTTAACAGTTCCTCTTTTTGTAGCTTTTATATAAGATCCGGCTTTTGCTACCGATATCTTTATTGGAGTCATCAAGTCAGAGGAACTGGAAAATAAATCACTCCTGTTGATAATATGGTCTGAAGCTCCCGAATCCACAAGAATTGAGATTTTGTTTTCGTCATGTAGTGATCCATGATTGCCCGCCATAAATGCAAAACCACCGTGAGATGTTGTTGGGGCCTCTAATTGGACTGATTGTATTGTTCTTTGTTTATTGATAGTTTCCTGACGTTGGATTTGCCTTTTGTAGTGGTAACAATCCTTTTTAATGTGACCAACTCTACCACACTGATAACACTTTAGTCTTTTCGAATTTTGATGTTTGTTTGGAAATTTTGTTTTGTATGTTTCAGTGCGAAAATATTTTGTTTTCTTTTGTTCTTTACTGTTGTTCCTTTCAGCATGTAATATTTTCGCACTGGTATCGGCACTTTGCTGTTTTATCTTTATTTCTTGATCAAGTAGTCTAGTTTTAACAAATGCTAAGGTAAGGTTTTCTTCTGATAAAGTCTCTATTGCTGTAATCACACCATCATATGATGTGGGTAATGTAATGAGCAAATGTGATACTTTATCATTTTCTTCCAGTTTTGCTCCAGCAGCCAGTAATTCCGTTATTAAGTCATCAAAAATCGAAAAGTGCTTGATTAATGGAATGTCTGCATTTAATTTCAAACTTAGTAACCTTTTCCGGAAAGTAAGTTGAGTGGCAACGCTTTTTCGAGCATAGATTGCATCTAAGCTCTGTATTATTTCTCTTGCAGTTTTTGTAGGTTGAGCAAAACTGAGGAAAGAGTCAGATAAAAATTCAACAATAGTACCTCTTGCAGTTAGGTTAGCCTCGTTCCAGTACTCAGTAGGTTCTTCTGGGATTTCTTCGTCGATAACACTAATCACATCAAGTTCAGTTAATAATTCACGTATTCTGAATTTCCAAACACTGTATCGGTCTCCATCAAAGGCTTTAATGTTGCGTTTCACTTTAAAGTTTTGCATCGTTCTTATTATCAGTCACTAAACTGCACAAAATTTTGAAACACCTGTTTATTAGTTCTTTCCTTTTTTTTTTTAATATAATTTTTTTCGGCGTTACACCTGGGCCCATAACCTATTGGGTTATGAGGATAAAAGAAAACACACTGATTACTAATGATTCTCTATTTTCTGATACGCGCGGTCCGATAGATTTTAAAAGAGTGTCTAATTATATCAAGACGTAGAAAAAGAATAAATTTATCAAGCATCGCTCCAGACACCCATTCATCGAACCTGTGTGTTTATATATATAATCCTGGAGGGACTAGACCAAACATATCTATCGAAAAATAATTTATGTGTCTGATAGAAGTGATACTTTCATAAATTTTGCCTTATGAAAGAAAGCATTATCCAACAGTTATTATTAATTGCTTTATATCTAGAGAAAGTTTTTTTCCTTTTGGCATATTTTTCACTAAAAGGCACTTCAACGACACAGGCAGAATTAGAATGAAAAATAAATAGGCTGATTTTACATTGAAATGCTAAAAGTTGCTATATTTTTGCTCGCATTAAAAACAAATTTTTTTAACAATAATAAAAAACGAGTTGGTAAAAAACGGAATATTAGTTGTTTATACTCTACTCTTAGCTAGTAGAAATTATCTGCATTAGGTTGTTCTATACCGTATGTCCTGGATGGATTTAAAGCAAATAACAAAAGTTGCTTTACTTTTGTTCGGTACTGTAAGTGATGCGCGTTCACCAACATAATGTTCACAATATGTACGAAAAGCTTCTTGTACCACCGTATAGTTTTTCTTTCGGCCGGATAACATGATAATATTTGATAATTTCTGTCAATCTCAGACATATTCTTATTATAATTTATAATAGGCATTGGCTTCAACTTCAGCTCTTTTCTTTTGTTTTCAATCTCATTTATTTCATTTTTGAATTCATTAGAGATGTAGCTAACACTCCTCTTGTTTTTCCACTTCCCTATCATTATTCCTTCTGAATACTGGGCAATAGTTTCACCTTTTTTTAATTTGGTAATCTAAACATCTTTTGGTGTATGCTTTGGTGCAGTGTTCCAGTGCAGTGACTTTTTCTTGCCAATAGAGACTTTGTTAATTGAAAACTATTGTAATAGTTGTCCATGTATATGTGATGGCCAATATCCATTTTGTCATCTAACAAGTGATGAACCACTTTGTTAACATGACCTCTTCCTCCTAGTTCGTCTAGCATTCCAGAATAAACAGCCAATTTCAAAAGAAATCCATGTGGTGTTGTTAGATTGTACAGTTTAATTCTGTACTTGTGACGTTTATTCTTGATGTATTGCCGGAATGTCAATCTACCCCTCCAGAGGTTCATAGATTCGTCGAAAGACAATTCTTTACTGGGATAAAATACTTCATTCATCCTCTGATTGAAAACATTTAACACTGAACGAATTTTGTATAATCTATCTTCTTATTTTGTTTCTCCCGGCAACGGATTTTTCGAAAAATATATAACTCGTAAGATGGGAAGAAAACGATTCCTACTCATGCTTTTCGCAATAGCCGTCGAATGAAAAAGAGGATCTTTTCCAATAATCCAGAATTTTAGGCATTTTTACATTTCCTATATGTAATAAAATGCCAATACATACCAAAATTTCATTCAGAGTCACGTCCTTCCAATGTGTTATACGTGATTGTTTTGTTATTTTCTCAGAAAAAAAAAATCTAAAGCATTTCTGTTTGTTTCTTCCATGATTGCTAGAAAAAAATCATCACTCAATGGAAGGCGAAAATAACCTAGAGGATTATTTTCTAATGGTTGGATAAGGAGGCTCTCCGTTTTTGAAAATTGATGACTTATCGTTTGAGGAATCATCCCCCAATCTATATTTTCATCTACCCCTGGTTGTAAAGCTCCTGTTGCAATTTTTGTAGAGCTTCTCTGTGTATCTACAGCATGAATATTTTCACCAGGATCAGAATTATACCGATCAGACCCGCTTTCATTACTCGAACATTCCCAGCCGTCTTATTTTGCTGTCAGATCAAAATCAATGTCTGAATCACTGTTTTCTATAATTTGTAAAAGTTCCTCTTCAGTGTATTTGTGATATTTACTAGGTTTGGGAGGTCTGGAAGGGCCTGCCTGGTCATCCATTTTCAAATAAATTCTAGCAATACACTGTTTGGTCCGAATGGAAGAACCAAATTATTGATGGAACTGTAGCACTCCTGCAAAGTGCCTTCTAAGATGATTAAGGGCTGGATAGTTCACGTTCCAACAACCCTGAGCATGCAGTCTCAGAGACTCACTTGCTGAGACAAACTAACTGACAACTTCCATTACTTTTATTAGGGTTGATATCACAACTACGTCACAATCGAGAAAAATGCGAAAAATAGTCCAGAATCTAAACGCGACTAAAAACTGATTGTCTTTCTCAAGAAGTCTGCTTAAATATTCAACTTAAATTAAAAAAAAGCATAATTAAATTTTTTCTCATGTTAGGGTAGTTTGGATAAAAGGGTGTCTGATTACAGTCCAGACAAAATATAAACATAAACAGAAGTCAATTTCATAAGGGTTGACGCTAATTGCGTATACTTACAAGGTTCTTTGGTTACAAGTCTAAACCTAGGCTCATCCATAAACAAATTAATAAAATAAAAAAAACAAACGGTCATCGATGGATTTGAGACATAAACTCTCTATCATTTTCCCACACTTACGTTAAAACGAATTAATAAACAAACCCTCTAGCATTTTCTCACACTTATGCTACAACGAATTAATAAACAAAGCCTGTATCATTTTTTATATGACTATACACGTAGAGAGAAAAATCCGAACCTCTTATACAGGGTGTAACATAAATGATGACTTTAATTTTAAGGAGTGATTCCTTGTCATATTTTAAGCAAAAATGTTCATATAAACATATGTCCTAACGTGCATCACTTTCGAGATACAGGGTGTTAAAGTTGAAAAAATAAATTGCGTTTTCTTTAATAGTTTTCGACTGCTTCGAAATAATTTCATGAAATTTCGTATACAGGGGTTTATTGGGATAAAAAATTCAAATTTATAGTCGATTTAGCTGTATTTTCTAGAGGGCGCCACCAGCAACGATTTCGACCCCCTGAAATCGTTGCAACTTTTTTGTGCTACCCTGTGTGCCATTTTGGAATAGAAAAATCGATTCTCTCATCTTTTCTGCTTAAAAAAGGTACACTTTATTGAAGTCGCTACGAGCAACGATTTATGAGAAAAATGCATTTAAAGTTGATGATGCATGCACATTTTCGGAGGGTCAAAATAGCTTTATTTAAATCAAATGCTCAAAATGAGAACCGCGACTGTTAATACAAGCATCTAGTCTTCTTCTCATCGACTGTCGCACTCGTTCGAAAATTCCTGAAGTGTCGCGTATGACATTACAATAATTTACAATTCTGTTTCTTAAATCATTTTCATCTACAACTACCGTTGCATAAACAAGCGATTTTAGATATCCCCAAAAGAAATAGTCCAGAGGATTCAGGTCTGGAGATCGTGCTGGCCATGGCTGAGGTCCTCCCCGACCTATCCATCGCTGAGCAAAAATGTCATTAAGATGTTGGCGAGCAGCAAGACTGAAATGAGCAAGTGCACCATCGTGCATAAACCACATGGTATTTCTTGTTGCTAGTGGTACATCTTCTAACAAACCAGGTAATGTTTCATCAAGAAACTGTCTGTAAGTTTCACCATTTAGTCGAGGAGGAAGAAAATGCGGTCCGATAAGATGATCACCAAGAACTCCAGCCCAGATATTCACCGAAAACTGTTGCTGAAATCCACTTTCTTCAATGGCATGGGGATTTTCATAGTCCCAAAAATGATTATTGTGAAAGTTTCTGATGGCATCTCGTGAAAAACTTGCCTCATCTGTGAATAGAATTTCACACGAAAAGTTGGGATTCTGCATAGTTTTTTGAAGAAACCATCGACAATAATCTAATCGTGCAGGAAAATCTCTTGGCAACAGTGGTTGTACCCTTTGAATGTGGTATGGATAAAGTAAATTTGCGTGCAAAACCCTCCAAACACTTTGGTGACTGATGTTAAACTGTAGAGATAATCTTCGCGTACTAATTGACGGATTGTTTTCCACTTCTTGCAGGATTGCTTGCTCTAGTTGTGGTGTCATTATTGTCCTCGGTCTACCAAGACGTTCAGCGTGAACATTTAAAGATCCGGTTTCGCACAATCTGGCATGGAGTCTTATGAAAGTTCTTTCTGATGGAATTGGTTTATTAGGAAATCGTTCCTGGTAAATTCGACGGGCTTCTGCAGCATTTCCATCTGCAAGCCCATAAATGAAATGTATTTCAGCTAATTCAACGTTATTCATAGTTATCTGCACATTAAACGATTTTCAACTGACCGTATCTTGTAAATTTTAATGGGAAAAATTATCGGAATTTCCTTATCACAGGATTTTTTTTTATTCCACAAAAAAAACTTGTTTTCATTTTAAATCTTAAAAATACCAATAAGAATTTCTTAGATGTCCTAAACCTTTTATTCATTTTCACAAAAATTAAGTGAGTTGCAAAAAGAAGTCAAAGGACAAGAAAGTTGTATTTTTAATAATTAAAAATTGCATTGTAACAATTATTGTTTAATTTGGTAAGGCAGAAAAGCTATTTTGACCCTCCGAAAATGTGCATGCATCATCAACTTTAAATGCATTTTTCTCATAAATCGTTGCTCGTAGCGACTTCAATAAAGTGTACCTTTTTTAAGCAGAAAAGATGAGAGAATCGATTTTTCTATTCCAAAATGGCACACAGGGTAGCACAAAAAAGTTGCAACGATTTCAGGGGGTCGAAATCGTTGCTGGTGGCGCCCTCTAGAAAATACAGCTAAATCGACTATAAATTTGAATTTTTTATCCCAATAAACCCCTGTATACGAAATTTCATGAAATTATTTCGAAGCAGTCGAAAACTATTAAAGAAAACGCAATTTATTTTTTCAACTTTAACACCCTGTATCTCGAAAGTGATGCACGTTAGGACTTATGTTTATATGAACATTTTTGCTTAAAATATGACAAGGAATCACTCCTTAAAATTAAAGTCATCACTTATGTTACACCCTGTATAAATTGAAAGACAATCCCTTTTCAGAGAGCCTATATTTGGGACAACACCTAATTCCTATGCTTACAAAATACGCTGGCCTGAGATTGCACGTTTTACCTAGACACACTAGCGCGTCAGTGGCAGCGAAAGTGTTAAATTTTTGTTTATGTCAATTCTTTATTTTTGAAATAAAATTACTGATTCGCAAATATTTTTCAGTAAAAAATGTCCTCTTATTTCATCTCGTTAGGATAGGTCTTCCAGGAAAATGGATTTTTATAAATCGATCCGCAATTACAGGGACATCGAAATTTATCTTAATAAAAATAGTAAGTGGATGTCACTCTTAACTCTTGTATTCGACGTTTTCAACATTTGCTATAAGTAATCATTACTAATATTTGTCTTGTAATTGCTAGTTAATAAAAAATATTTCTATTACAAGGATGCCTACTATATTTAAGATCCATTTAGACGTCCTTGTAAATGCGCATCAATTTATAAAAATTCGTTTTTCTGGAAAACGGTCTATCCTAACGAAATAAAATAAGAGGAGTTTTTTACTAAAAAATATTTGCGAATCAGTCATTTGATTTCAAAAATAAAGAATTGTCCAAACAAAATACTTAAGGCAAGATTTACGTAGGAGACCCCCTTTATGTGACGTCCCTCACTAAACTCTACAATTATTAACAGAAAAAAAAATTTCCCATTTTAATTTATTAACCTTTCAACACACGCATGGAAAATTTGACGACGAACACACGCAGCGGTATCACAGACCATAATACAAAAAACTTCCTGGAAATTAAAATTTCTATTTCCTCTGGGACCTATAATAACCTTTAATGCATTTTTAAAAATATTTTATTTATAAAAACATTTTTTATTTCCAGAATATTCTTAATCTACTAATTAACTCAAATAAAAATTGATCCTAAATACATTATAAATAAATAAAATGGAATTCTGCTGAAAATGAATTTATAAAATTAAAAAAATAAAATAAACGTCTATATATCATGAGTTTCACAACATTCCGTACAAACTATGTTGGCATGTTCTATACATAAAAATTTTCTGCAATTCCTACAGTAGTATCGCGTTTTTCTATTCTTCTTTCTGTCGCAGTAAAACCAACGTCCATGTTCATCCGATTCTCTTGCATTATCTGAAGCTGGCTCAGGTAATCCACAAAGCTTCCTAATACTTGATTTTAAAATTCTAGGGATGGATGACCAAGATGTTCGTTCTTTCATGTAGTCTTATACCAAACTCATAGAGTTAAAGTAAGAAGTCTCTACGGGTAATTTTTGAATTTAAATTATTAGCTGCACATATTACGAAGGCAGTTTATAGCAGCAACGTTCATCATGTTAAAAAATACAACATTGGGCCACCTAGTGCTGAGTGGGTAATTGTAGAAACTGCATAGCTTATCTATAACATCGACACCTCCTTTGGTGTCATTATATTATGCTTCAATCATTTCTGGAAGACCACTTTCTCTCGAAACTTTGTCGTCGCGATGTACCGTCGAAAGAAGCAAAACATTTCTATTTTTTTTGGAATATACGATACAATTATACAGTCGGACTCAAAACCAAACATAATGCTTCCAACACGTCTTCCTTTGTCTGTTCTAAACTCTGCTGGCAATTCTCGCTTGTTTTTCTTTATGGTTCTAATAAAGGTAAGCTTCTTGAATTTTAAACTTTTTGTTAACGGCATATCAGTAAACCAATTATCAGTGGTGCGTTTCGATTAGATCCACTTATGTACTCTGTTAACCGTTCAACTATTGCTTTAGCGGAGTTGCCAGATCTAAACGGACCATCTGGTTGTTGGCCAACATATACCTCCATTGCACTTGTAATAGGTGTACAAAAAGAAACTGAGCATTTTTTGGCGAAATTAAGCTTCATTAAAAACATAGTTATTGAAAATATTAGTAATCAAAATAATTTCCATAACTGTCTATGGTCTTTTGCCATTTACTGGGTAGACGATGGATGCCCTCGTGATAAAAGCTTAGTGGTTTCGTCGAAAAATAGTTATCGAACCATTTTCGAATATCTTCAACATTCAAGAATCGTTGGTCAGCTAAATGAGACTGCATGGATCTGAACAAGTGGAAGTCGGAAGGAGCCAAGTCTGGAGAGTACGCCGCATGCTGGAGTATTTCCCAGCCTAACGAGAAAATGAGTTCCTGGGTCGGTTTAGCTGTATGCGGACGAGCATTATCATGCAGCAATATCACTTTCCGACTTCCTTGGCCCGTAAATGGTCTTTTTTCCTCCAGAGCATCGCTTAATTTGATCATTTGGGCCTGATAACGGTCAGCTGTAACAGTTTGACCGGGTTCCAGAAGCTCATAGTAAATGACTCCTTTACAATCCCACCAGACACACAGTAAGATTTTCTTGGCATGAAAGTTTGGTTTTGCAACTGATGTGGTTGGCTGGCCTGGGTCAACCCATGTTTTTCTGCGCTTAGGATTGTCATACAAAATCCACTTTTCATCTCCCGTAATAATATTATGCAGAAAATTCTTCCTTTTATACCGAGAAAGCAAGTTCATGCAGATGTCAACTCTTCGATTTTTATTGTCTTCGGTTAGCTCATGAGGAACCCATTTTTCTGCTTTTTGAATTTTTCCCATTCCATGCAATCAAACTGAAACTGCTTGTTGAGTTACTCCTAACTGCTCTGCAAGTTGTTTTTCAGTTTGGCATGGATTTTCATCCAGTAAAGTTTGCAGTTCTTCGTCTTGAATCTTTTTTTCGACACCCGCACGTGGATCGTCCTCAAGACAAAAATTTTCCTCACGAAACTTCTTAAACCATCTCCTAACAGTTGATGCACCAACAGAATTATCTCCCCAAGCCGAATTAACCATTTCTGTTGTTTCAGCAGCATTTTTGTTCAGTTTAAAACAGAACAACATTGATATTCTCAAATATTGCTTGGAAATATCCATGTCTCTATTTACGTTTTGTGCACTGAACTACAGCTCCTAAACAACTGAAACTTTTATCATATAAAAAGTCATAAATAAACAATACCTGCTTACAATTGCAGGCGAATTGAACGTGTCTAAGTATGTTTTTTTATTGCATAAGCAAGCTCATATAAGCAAGTTATTGAGGTTAGAAGTCATGCAACTTCGGAGACCTATTTCAGTGGTTATAGAGAATTAAAAAAAAATTAAAATACGTCAAAACTTAGCTTAATAGGTCCTCTTTAAGCTCCAGAAAATTGATTCTGACATTCACAGCGGTTAGCGCACAATACCGATTTCTGTGGAACCTTGCAGTTGTCAAATTTTTCAAATTTTTACAAATAACTCGGAAACGGTAAATTTGAAAGATGGTATACCTCACATAAACTGACTTTAAAATTTAACGAGAAATCCGAAAATGGCAAAAAAATTGAAGGTTCTATTTAAAATAACGAAGTTGTATGTCGTCACACTTTTTAGGGTCACTCTGTACATTAGAAAATAATTTCTGGAAATACGCCTTTATGTGTTGTGTAATTCTGCAAAAGAAAAAAATTGTTAACTTTATTCTTGTAGAGGCTAAGGAAGCCTGACGCACTATTGCAGGACCCTGTATGTTGGAATACCGTTTGATGCGTTTTCCATTTTCGAGGAAAGGTATCTTTTTAATAGTCGAAGAATGAAAAGACAGACTAGCGAATTCACTACCCCACGACCGCTCTTCTACTCGTCAATCTATTAACTGCCAGTTCTTTGTCCCTGTTGTCTTAACTTTCCCAGTTCTGGTGAATCCTTCAGAACCGTGGGAAAAGTACCTGCTAGTCCCTATTACAAAGGAACCAATAGTTTAGTGTCACCTAAATAATTAGCACACATGGCCTAAGTGCGTCGTGGTACTAGTGACCTCGCTCGACAATGCTTTTCTTTAAGAAGGCTGTCAGCCTGCCCTTCATCTTATTGTCTCTTCTAATATTACATTTACAGAACTTAAAAGTAATAAATCTCTGACATATACATACATATATTGGACACAAGTTATATAGCATTCTAGACTGTATATACCTGCCGCGGCCACATTTAGCGTTGGTTTCAACGCATACATGTATATTTCAATCTGGTGTAGGACTATATTATGCTCATATGGCTTGTGGATCCAAGTTTTTTTCTATATTGTATGGGGTTTACAAAAAAAATGGTTTTATTCATATTGATATTATAGTAGAACATGAACACAAAATGCTTTATACTAAAAACAAAGTGAAAACATACACTGTACACGCAGTACAACCTTTAACTTATAGTTGGATCACTTTTTTTTGCAAAAATGCAGATTAAAAAAACAATCTAAGGACATAAACAATATTTCTTCACATCCTTTACAAACGTAGGTTACCCTTTTTGCGTTTTTAGCAGCATAATTGCGACCATGTACTGATAGTTTTTGATAGCAATTTCTACATCTGCCTCTTTTCACTACATTATCTACGATGTTTTGTGTCAATTCATGAGCATCCCCTGTTGGGATTGGAACTGTAGGGAGTATTGCTTCACTGGTTGCAAGAAGCTGCATACAGAGATTCTCTTTGAAAGCAGTAATTGACGAGGTTTTGTTGTTAATTTTATTGAATAGTAATAATGCATTGACAATTGAGGTCCCAGTTATAAGTTCGATTGCTACCTTCCGGTACCATTTAACACTCTTTCTCACTGAATGTGAATATGCTGTCATTTGGTCTGACGCATCCACAAATGCCTTAGCATCATTGTAATATATAATCGTTGAAGGCTTATTTTTTGGTCCTTTTCTGTGTGGCACCCTTTTCATTTTATCCATATGCTTTGTCGACAAAAACAGAACATCACATTTGCCGTGCCACTTCATAACAATAACTTTTTGTTTAGCACATATCTCTCCTTTTTTAAGTTTTGCATCAAGCACGGATTTTGGAAGGCCTTTTCTATTTTTGCGTAAAGTGCCTACCTGGTGGGTTGATCTATTTTGAAGGGTTTCTGCAAGAGGTATTGATTTATACCAATTGTCGGTAAAAAGAGTTCTTCCGCTGTCAAGTAAGGGATTTATCATTTTCACAACTATTCTTTCGGCTACAGGACGTCCATCAACTTTTTCTTTATAACAATAAATTTTACTGGTATATGTATAGCCACCATTTAGACAAATTTTAAAAAGTTTTATCCCAAACTTATGACGTTTTCTTTTTATGTACTGACGCAAAGATAATTTGCTTTTAAACGGGATTATAGTTTCGTTTATGCAGAGAAGCTCCTCTGGAATTATATATTGATGAAAATTTGTATTTAATACATCAACAAGACTTTAAATTTTGTGAAGTCGATCATTGGGAGGGCACTCTTCATTATTTGCTAAATGAAACATGCATAAAAGTAACTAGAATCGATTTTGGGCTGTTTTTGAAATGGCATTACTGTAGAGTGAAATTCGACGCCAGTAGTCTTTCAATGATGGTTTCGCTTCAAGTCCCATCCAAATGATAATTGATATGAACACCCGAATTTCATTTTTATTGGTGTTTATCCAAGCGTTCATGCGTGAGCCTTTACTAAGCGATTCGTTAACTATTCCCATAATAATTTGTTACTCTGCATATAGGTTAGTTTCACTTATGATCATATCCAGGACATTATCGGATATAAATAACTCAAAAAATTGCAGTTCATTTTTACATTTCATTTCTGGTTGTAAAGCTGCAGGAATGCCAATATTTACGGGAAGGTCAAAACTCACAAAATTGCCACGAACCGGTCCCCAATCGGTTTTTTCGTTCGACTGAAGGGTAATGGGCAGATCACCATTGATATCGTCACTCGACGAACTGCTTTTATCGTCGGTTTGAGCCTTAACTTTAGTTGCAGTTGCACCACAACTACTTGTACTAGGTTTTTCGTCGTCAGTAATTTCATTTGGAAAATTATATTTTGTTTATATAAGTAATACTTTTTATAATAATATATTATAATTACATACCTATTTAATGAGACTTTCTCTGTTTCTTTATTAGCGGCTCATCATCAGACACGCTTGTAGGTGATGCATTTCCAATGGAATAAACGGGATTCTCAGCGGAATTTGAAAAATCTGCCCAGTCATCACTCATATTTCTAAGAACATCCAATTCTTTCGCTGTTCTTAGTGCCTCTTGTTCTAAATCGGAGGAAGGAAGTTCTTTCCCGCTAGACATTATTATAGTAGACTTTCGATGCTGTGAACATCGGATAACGTAAACCTCCGGATAACACGAATTACATTTCTATCACATTAGCCACTGTATAACATGAACAAATGATCCCGTTACCGGAGGACCTACTTTCGGGAATTCCCTGGCAGTCGCGATCGATATGAGGTTCCCCGACTGTCGTGTCCGGTATTTCCCCAGTCGTGCTTTGTAGTTTACTGAAAATCGCCTATTGTTTCATAATTTGTTACAAATATTGGAATTAGGCGCCACCTGTACCATATTTGGACACGGATTTTTTTCAAAAAAAACACAAAAGATTAGAATTTTGTCCAGTCTTGGCTCCATAAAAATATCAAATCGACCCGTTTTTAAAGAATAAATGTATTGGCCCACAGGACTCAACATTTTTTAATAGCATATTAAGTTTGTCAGTTAACGTGTTAAAGTATGCCGAATTTTATAGTTTTAACACAAACCGTTACGAAAATATTGCGAAAAACCTATCTTCAGAAGTTCTCTTTTAACACGTTGGCTGCTATCTATTTTTAGTAAACTTTAGCACGGAGCCAATTTATTTGTTTTAAGATTCTTTATAATTTTTTTGTTAAATGAGCCTAAATTCTATAATTGAAAGTCAGTTATATTGTTTTTACTTATTTTGAAAAAATTTTTTTTGACTCTTTGAAGAACCGGTGGCAATGATTTTCAAATATGGTTGCTGTGTGCCGATTGACTCTTATAAGGGACAAGAGAAAATGAAATTGTCTTTATATACAGGGTGATTCATTGGGAATGGGACATCGCGAAAACCATGATAGGGGACACCAAAATATGACGATTGGACGCAACATGCCTTATATCAATGTTGAGCGTTTCAGAATTACAGGGTGTTAAAAGTTAAAATTTTATTTTAAAATTCCTTAATAACTTTTTGTGTTTTCATAGCATCAACACCAAAATCGGTATACTTAGGTTTTGTAAGATGTCAAATAAGGGTTTTGATCTAATTTTTACGAAATTTCTAGAGGGCGCTAGTTACAACCCACCGTTTCGGTATATTTGGTCATATTTTTTTATGAGTGCAACTAAGGTCAAATTTTATTCAATAAATTGAAAGAGCGTCTATTTTTGCGCAAAAAAGGTTTTCTTATTCAATTCCGATATCTCTCTTCGTTTACGAGATTTTTACATATAAGCTAATTCGTGTTCCATTTCAACTCGGTTTTATTAATTTTCAAATAAATATTTTGCCGCATTAAACAAATGAAAAGCCATTAACAAATGAAAAATAAGTTTTATTTAAGCAGCTGTTCAAAATGACCACCTTCCACCTCAATCACTTTACTAACCTTTTTCTCAAAGATCTTTTTATTCTAAATTGCATATCGACGTTAATCTTGATTTCATCAGCTGCTTGTTGAATTTTTTGGCATAATTCTTCGCGAGTATTAATTGTCCCTTTGTATACAATTGCTTTCATACTTGACCATATTGAGAAAATGGGTTGAGATCTGAACTTCTCGCAAGCCATGGAAATTCACTTCCACGACCGATCCATCAATGTGGAAAAACATTGTTCAAATGTTGGCGCACTTGGACAGAAAAATGTAGAGTCGCTCCGTCTTGCATGAACCACATATTTTGACGTAAATATAATGCAACATCTTCGAGAAGTTCGTTAAGTTGTCCTTGCAAAAAATTTAAATACCGAAGGCTATTAAAATTGGCTGGAAGTTCGAAAGGACCGATAAAAAGTCACCTATTACACCACACCAAATGTTTATCTTAAATTCGTGTTAGAAATGTGTTTCTTGTACAGCATTTGGATTTTCAGAATCCCATAAATGGCTATTTTTCCAGTTGAAAATTCCACGGCGTGTGAAAGTTGCCTCGTCAGTAAATAAAATTTTGTTCAAAAAATTTGGATTTTTGTTTTGTTTCTCTTGCAAAAATCGAGCAAATCTTAAGCGAGTAGAAGTCTTCAGCGAGCAAATTTTGAACAGGTGTTAAATGATATGGATGGAATTTTTCTTTATGTAAAATTCTCCAGACAAACGATTGACTCATTCCCATCGTTGCATTTAACCTGCGTGTACTTAATATTTTATTTTCAGCAATTCGTACTAAAACTTCCTCTTCCTTTTCATCCGGGATAGTCCTTCGAGCATCATTGTTTTGGCTTTGAGGGAGAAAAGAGCCTGTTTCTCCCAAACGATTGTACAGGTTTCTGAATAATTTGTGATTGGGTTGTTGTCGTTTGGGATATAATTCAAAATAACTACGTGCTGCAGCACGACCGTTAAAATGCATTTGAGCAAAAACACAAATCATATCGCGCATCTCACTAAAGGAAAAGTCATTATGCCTTGGCATTTTTACTTTTAAATTACTATTTTTTACTTAAAAAGAGCAAATGACAAGAAAAGAATCTAATTACTTTAACAAGCTAAAGTAACAATGGCTAAGTAATGCATTGCTATGCAAGTGAATCACAGCCACCTCCGTTTTTGAGAATTTGAAATAGCACGACACGAATTAACTTATAGGTAAAAATCTCGTAAACGAAAAGAGATATCGGGATTGAACAAGAATACCTTTTTTGCGTAAAAATAGACGCTCTTTCAATATATTGAATAAAATTTGACTTTAGTTGCACTCATAAAAAAATATAATCAAATATACCGAAGCGGTGGGTTGTAACTAGTGCCCTCTAGAAATTTCGTAAAAATTAGATCAAAATCCTTATTTGACATCTTACAAAACCTAAGTACACCGATTTTGGTGTTGATGCTATGAAAACACCAAAAGTTATTAAGGAATTTTAAAATAAAGTTTTAACTTTTAACATCCTGTAACTCCGAAACGCGCAACATTGATATAAGGCATGTTGCGTTCAATCGTCATATTTTGGTGTCCCCTATCTCGGGTTTCGTCATGTCCCATTCCCAATGAATCACCCTGTATAAATATAATTAATTAGAAACATACAGGATGTCCGGTTTTCGTTGGACAGCGGTTGTATCTCGGTAAGTAGAACAAGTAGCAACTTCGGACAAAAAAATTTATTACTAATGTGACTATGAGAAATCTCTGGAAAATATTTTCAACTTCGTGAAATCGCCGTAAGGGGGCGTAGTAGGGACGGTAGTTCCTTAAAATCGACAAATCTATACTAAGTCACTAATTAAGTAGCACATTTTAATTTTCTATCAATAAGATTACAGCATTCTGAATTTTTTTTGTTTGACACATAATTTCATAACCCACACAATAAAAGTGGGGGAAGCCGATGAATCATTCTAAGTTCAAACTATCATATCTCTGTTTCTAATTATCCGATTTCAGTGATTCTGTACTTCATTGTGAGGGAATTATAAGCCGATTTAATATCCACATTGACCAAAAATCCATAGTCCAAGACAAAATCGCTAGAGGGCATTCTTTCAGGTAATGGCGATTTTCTTCATTTTTCTTTAATAAATCAAATGGAACTGTACTATTTTCATAAGCCCATCTTGTAGAACTTTAAAAAACCTACATTTTTCCCGAAAGGCGCATTTCAATATTCTTTTTCGTTTTTGACTTATTGATAAATAACTGAAAATTTTAACTTACAACGAGTTTTCCAATAAACGGTAAGTAGGCTTTGGAGTGAAACCAAATGTTTTTGTTATTTTGACAAATAAATGTTATTAAATTCTTTAATTTACAAACACATAACTTAATTCATTTTATTAAAAAAAAAAACAATATTCAGAAAAAATTAAGTTTAAAAGTTACAAGAAGGAAATTAGTTCTAAAGTTAAAAGCTATAAATGTTCGAAATGTTTTCCGTCACATTCAATACATCGTCGAATTCTTGGCAAAGTCGAATTTACAGATCTCTCAATTTCATGTTTACTTAAACTTAGGATGGCGTTTTTTATTCGAACCTTCATATTGTTCTTGGTGGTAGGACTCTCCTTATATACAAGATCTTTTATACGTCCCCAAAAATAGAAATCTAGACACGTGAGATCAGGAGACCGTGGTGGCCATGGAAAAATACTTCCTCTCCCAATCCACCGAGAGGGAAATTTCTCATCCAAAAAACGACGTACATGTCTATCGTAATGAACTGGGCAACCATCGTGTTGCAGCCACATGGTTTGCCTCGTTCTCAAAGTAACATTCTCTAAAAGAGTGGGTAAAAAATCGCTCAAAAATACCAAATATCTTTCCCCGTTTAGAGGTTGTTCAAAAAAGTACGGCCCAATAATTTTTCCTTCAACTATTCCATACCATACGTTTAGAGTCCAGCGATATTGATAGTCAACTTCACGCATCCAACGAGGATTTTTTTCCGACCAATAATGACTATTATGGAGATTTAATTGTCCATTACTTTTAAATGTTGCTTCGTCGGACCAAAGTACTCTTGATAGGAAGTCAGTTTCATCACATATCATATTCTCTAACCAATGGCAAAAGTTTAGCCGATTGTCAAAATCCTTGTCACTCAAAAGTTGATGCAAAACAATGTGATACGGATGCAATTTATGCTCTTTTAGCACTTCATGGATTATTGTTTTTGGAACACTTAACTCTCGTGCTACTTCTCTGGTACTCCGTTTAGGATCACAATTAATATAGGATAAAATATTAACAATATTTTGCTGATTTCGGGTTCTGCGTTTTTGCGTAACAGGTCGAGTAGGATGAACATTTCCAGTTAATTTAAGGCGGTTAGCCAATCGTTTAAAAACTTTTCTTGAATGATGTTTTCTCAGTGGATACTTAACACTGTATTCTCTTGCTGCAATTGCCACATTTTCGTAACACTGAAAATACACAGCCAGCATATCGTAAGCTTCTTCATTCGAAAACGCCATTACAAAATACTTAGAAATATTAGGAATATTATCAGTAATCAATAACTCGACAATAATATTAACTATAGTAAAGTAGTTAATATGACATTTATTTGTCAAAATAACAAAAACATTTGGTTTCACTCCAAAGCCTACTTACCGTTTATTGGAAAACTCGTTGTAAGTTAAAATTTTCAGTTATTTATCAATAAGTCAAAAACGAAAAAGAATATTGAAATGCGCCTTTCGGGAAAAATGTAGGTTTTTTAAAGCTCTATAAGATGGGCTTATGAAAATAGTACAGTTCCATTTGATTTATTAAAGAAAAATGAAGAAAATCGCCATTACCTGAAAGAATGCCCTCTAGCGATTTTGTCTTGGACTATGGATTTTTGGTCAATGTGGATATTAAATCGGCTTATAATTCCCTCACAATGAAGTACAGAATCACTGAAATCGGATAATTAGAAACAGAGATATGATAGTTTGAACTTAGAATGATTCATCGGCTTCCCCCACTTTTATTGTGTGGGTTATGAAATTATGTGTCAAACAAAAAAAATTCAGAATGCTGTAATCTTATTGATAGAAAATTAAAATGTGCTACTTAATTAGTGACTTAGTATAGATTTGTCGATTTTAAGGAACTACCGTCCCTACTACGCCCCCTTACGGCGATTTCACGAAGTTGAAAATATTTTCCAGAGATTTCTCATAGTCACATTAGTAATAAATTTTTTTGTCCGAAGTTGCTACTTGCTCTACTTACCGCGATACAGCCGCTGTCCAACGAAAACCGGACACCCTGTATATAATAACAATAATATAATAAAATAATAAAAATATAATAAATAAATAATATAAAATATAATAAATATATAAGATAATAAATGATAATATAATATAATAAAAACAAACCTATTTAATCATAATTGATACTTTTTTGGCTAAATTATTTGTGAATAATATCGCTACACTCCAAGTAATATCCTGGAGTACCTGGGCATAATTGACATTCATATATGGTTTGCGTGCGCTTTCCATTTTTACTACAAGACTGACATCTTTTTCTGGATATTTGTTTCTTTCCGCCTAAATCTCGTTTCACTAACGTGTGTCCTTGAATTTTCAGAGGTATATCGTTAGTGATTGGCGGCACCAAATTTTTTATTACATTCATCCTGAATTCAAATAAAGGCATTTTCTGTCTAGAATATTTTTTAAATAAATGTTGTGCATTGAAAAGCATCATCCCTATAGCATGTATAAACATTTTCTTTGGCCAACGAATAGTTTTTCTTTCTGATGAATAGTATAACAGCATCTGATCCTGTCGGTCAATTCCTGACATATTTATTGTAATTAATAACTGGTAGTGGTTTCCTTACTTTTTGTTTCCTTCTTGATTCTGTTTTGACCATATTATTTTCAAACAATGTAGATATGTAACTAACATCTCTTTTGTCACGTCACTTGCCAATCATTACTCCTTTTGCATATCTAGATATAGTTGTCCCTTTTTGAAGTTTTTCTTTCTTCACATTTTTCAGAGTATATTTTCTATCTATCTAAGAGTTCTTGTACAATGGGTTCCTTGATCCAATAGAACTTTCGCCAGTTCAAATCTGTTATAATAATTATCCATATAGAGGTGATGTCCAACACTTAGTTTATTTTTCATCAAGTGTAAAACCACTTTTTGTGCATGCCCTCGTCCTCCAATGTCGTCAAGCATTCCAACATATACAGCAAAATGTTGTATGAGGCCAGTAGGAGTTGTCAACATGTAAAGTTTTATACCATATTTATGTTTTTCATTTTTAATATATTGTTGGAATGATAAACGACCTCTTCATAATACCATCGACTCATCCAGGGAAAGTTGTTTGCATGGATAGTAGATTTCGCTCATTCTTTTATTGAAAAAATCAATAATCGGTCTTATTTTATATAATCTATCTTCTGGTTTTACCCTTTCAAATGTAGGATTTCTAGAAAAATGCATCGAGCGTAATATCAGCAAAAGACGATTCCGAGTCATACTGTTGGCAATTGCTTTATTGTGAAAAAGTGGATCTTTTTTCCAATAGTCTTGAAACCGTTTCACCTTTACATTTCCCATTTGCAGAAAAATCCCTAAGAAGATCAATAATTCACCAATAGGAAGGTTTTTCCAATCGCATATTCTTGATTTTTCTTTGGTGGCAAGAGACAAAAAAATATCGACAGCATTATTATTAGTCTCCTCGACAATTGGTTGAAGAAACTCGTCCGTCATTATATGTCGAAAATACTCTATGGGAGAGTTGCCGTTTGAAGGAATAATTCTCATCGCTCTAATTTTGTTGCGTCGATCACAGAATATTTTTATATTATTTTTATGTTAAAAAAATGTTTTTTTTTAACTAAATTTTTGCATCATTATTGTAGTTTTCTTGAAATAATTGTTCAATTTAGTATAGGAATTTATATCACACATATATCATAAAAAATAATAAAAATAAAAAGTCGCTCTAATTTTGACCGATACTACAGGGTGGGCCACGAGTAACGCCTCGGAATCTCATGACAAAGCCAAGAGATTTTTTAACTGTTTCTTTTTTGAGATGTATACAGACTAACTAGAACTACATTTTAAAATTATTTTCAAAGTATACAGAGTGTCCCAAACACATGTAATTGATCAAAGTTGCATGTTTTTAAATAGGATTCTCTGTATATTATATAATTTTTGAACTCAACCATTAAAATAAAATTAAGTTGTATTAAGGTTTATGGTATCTAACTCTAGCAGTTTTTGAAATAATTCAGTTTTTGTCAAGATGCAAGATAATTTTCAACAACCAATCTCTCATCCCATATTTAAGTTTTTAAAACAAAATTTTAATAGGAAGCCGTCAAGGGACCAAATTTTATACTGTAAGTTTCAAAAAGTCGACGAATTGTACAGGGCGTTCTAAAAATAGCGCCAAATTCATTCAACTTTTAACTGTTAATAACTTCTTTAATTTAAATGGGACACCCGGTATGTTGTGTTACTGTTAGATGCCAAATTTACTTATCTATCGAATATCACTAGGGTTCCCTATACCTAGCTCTACTCATTTTCGCAAAAAAACATACATTTTTATAAAAATATCTAAATCCCCAATTTTAACATTATGCCATATGAAATTGCTAAGATATTCATGGAATTTAATTATTTACTTGCGTATATTTGTATATTACAATTTTAACAATATTAACAAAAAGCAGAAAACTAAGTATAATTAAAAAAATTTATATCAGGTGTTCTACATGATGACCATTTTCTTCTATGCATATTTTGATTCTTTCTTCAAAAGATTTTCTGACATTTTCTAGCATTTGTGGCGTAATAGAGGTAAAAACATTTCGAATTCTTATTTTCATATCATCAGTCGTGGTAGGAGGAATCTTATAAACTTAATTTTTTACATACCCCCATAAAAAATAATCCATGGGGGTAAGGTCAGGTGATCTAGCTGGCCAATTGCATGGACCATTCCTGCCAATCCATTTACTTGGAAATTTTTTGTCCAGATATCTTCTGACCGAGTGCTGAAAATGAGCCGGGACACCATCGAGTTGAAGCCACATTCGGGCTCTTAGATTTAATGGAATATTCTCTAAAAGAGCCCAGAAGTCCCTTTTTAGAAATGCTAGAAATTTTTTGCCATTTAAGTGTCCATCGAAAAATATGGACCAATTACATAATTGTTAAAAATTCCTCCGAAGACATTCAAACTCCATCTATTTTGATGATCAATTGTTCTGAATAAATGTCTGTTTTCCGTGTCATAATAATGAAAATTATGACAATTTATCAAACCGCTATTATGAAAAGTTGCTTCGTCAGTGAATAAAACAAAATAAAAAAAAAGAAAGTCTTCGTTGAACCGTTCCAGTACCCAATGGCAAAAATCAAGTCTACGCACGAAATCCGCTCCATTCGTTCTGGTATCGAATAGGAAAACATCTTTCCAATTAAAATTTTTTAACACTTCAAATAAACAAATCACTTTTAACTAAATATGACAAAAATAAACAAGATGGCAATGTAACTTAATGTCAAAATTCCATGGATATCTTGGCAATTTCATATGGCATAATGTTAAAATTGGGGATTTAGATATTTTTATAAAAATGTATGTTTTTTGCGAAAATGAGTAGAGCTAGGTATAGGGAACCCTAGTGATATTCGATAGATAAGTAAATTTGGCATCTAACAGTAACACAACATACCGGGTGTCCCATTTAAATTAAAGAAGTTATTAACAGTTAAAAGTTGAACGAATTTGGCGCTATTTTTAGAACACCCTGTACAATTTGCCGACTTTTTGAAACTTACAGTATAAAATTTGGTCCCTTGACGGCTTCCTATTAAAATTTTGTTTTAAAAACTTAAATATGGGATGAGAGATTGGGTGTTGAAAATTATCTTGCATCTTGACAAAAACTGAATTATTTCAAAAACTGCTAGAGTTAGATACCATAAACCTTAATACAACTTAACTTTATTTTAATGGTTGAGTTCAAAAATTATATAATATACAGGGGATCCCATTTAAAAAAATGCAACTTTGATCAATTACATGTGTTTGGGACACTCTGTATACTTTGAAAATAATTTTAAAATGTAGCTCTAGTTAGTCTGTATACATCTCAAAAAAGAAACAGTTAAAAAACCTCTTGGCTTTGTCATGAGATTCCGAGGCGCTACTCGTGGCCCACCCTGTATATTTGCAATGTTTGAATTTCGAGTTATGTCAGTTTAAACAAAAAGGGAATGAAAAACCTCTTGCTTTTATTGATCGAGTAGAAGTACAATAAAAAAAAAAGTTATTAAGTACGATCAAAACGTAAGGGCTACTAACAAAGACTGTTTGAAAAATTTTCACGAAAAAACTGTTTTGCTCACAGCTATTACTGGAATAAAAGAACCTCTGTCACAAATATTAAGATCTCTGAAACCAGCATAACTGGTAAGAGTAAAACAGATAATTATCGATTATCAAAACTTACAAAATTTTAAACAAATTAATATTGAATTTACTAATCAATAATGAAAAAGGAAAAAATTCCGACAAACCATCCCTTACTGATAATGTTGCATCTATCATCAAAAGAGGACGTCGAGGACATCAATTTGAGCTATTTTACAGTGCAACTGGACCTAACCTGCTCAGATTATAGAATTCCAAAATATGAAAATACGTACATAATGAGTAATTGAGGATACATATCATTGTCTATTTCACAAACCTCAATAAATATGGACATGCAGTGTGCAGATTCGAATAGAGAACGTCGATGCCATCAATTTGAGCTATTTTTCAATGCAATTGGATTTCATCTGCCATGACTATCGAATTTCAAATTCTGAAAGTGGACACATAATGAGTAATTGACGATACAATTTATTCTCTATTCCACAAACCTCTTTAAATGTGGACTTGTGTGCAGATTCGAAAAGAAGACGTCGAGGATATCAATTTGAGCTTTTTTTTTTATTGCAATTGGACTTCATCTGGCCTGATTAAAGAATGTCGAAATATCAACACACTCTAATAAGGGCAGACATCAAATTTGAAACTCGATTAACCCTTAACTACTGTGGTGCACACTTTGGGACGCTTTGTATGTGGTGCGGTCATGGTGACCGCGTTAAATAAAGTAAAGTAAAACAATATATGTTTTTGTTTTTAATGATTTATTTCTTCTAATAAATTGAATAAGGTTTGGTATCAAAAACAAAACACTATATTAACCCATTAGTGCCCATAACTTTTATTTTGTTCAATTCTTACAAAAACTACGTTCACGAAGAACTATAGACATTAATTAGATGTATTAATGCATATTTCAATTTTATTTTAATTGAAAGTACAAAAAAATGGTGGCACATTAATGTGCCACTGGGCAAATACGATATCAATAAATGCAAACAAAATAAGCAAATTTTAAAACTTAAAAGGTACAGTTATAAATAATATTTTATATATTTAACAAATTTTTAAATGCATTTTATTTTGTATGATAATTTTGAAAGCAGGTATTTGGATGCAAGGCTACTTTGCATTTATTGCATTCAAAGCTTGTTCGTTTCGAGAATGCTTTACACCTTTTCCATGTCCCACTTCCCTTTATTATTAAGTAATTTTTATCATTCAACCGTAGTTGATTTACAACAGGAGATTTTATATTGTCGTTTAATATGGAATTTTCATTTTTGCTTGTAAAACATTTTGATAATAAAATTCTGCTGGGTAAGTGATTCATATTGCCAGTAGATTATAAGTTCGAAGCATCTGAATCTTCACAACTTTGTACGTTATCTGTTTCGAAAGGCGGATCGATAGCGATAGATGATATAGCCAGATTCTCATCCTGTTCTAATTCATCTAATAATTCATGTAAAAGAAGGCCTTTCCCGTGTGAACCCCTTATATATCTATAAGTGCGAAACAATAAACATCTAATATAAAATAAAATTAATTTGAACTTACAATTTTTCATCCATATTTCGTGTATTTCAAACTTTTTTAAACGTAATTCTAAAAATTAACCACCAACAAAAATATTACATTTGTTCAATGTGTAACTGTAACCACCACGAATCGAGTTGTTACGAATCGAGATTTGTAAAATACAAAGATCGTTTACTACTAAATATTGAATCGTTTCTGCCTTACACAACTGTAGAAACATATCAAGAAATCTAAAAATAGATTGAAATAAATTTGCAAAATTTGCAAAAATTGCCATCGACATCGAATATGCCCACTGGCACGTGTATGTGCCAACATTTTTTTAAAATCAAAACAACATATTACTGTAAATAAAAATTGAATTTTTGTTTATAGGACTGCCGAAAAAGGTGTGTAGTGTAAGAAAAATGCAAATCGTTATGTTATAAAACAGTGCAAGTAAACAAAAAAAAAATTACTTATTACAATGCAAACACGTTAAGACAACAGCTGCGCATCACACTGCATATTTACCAATTTATGAAAAATTACTAACTATAAGTTTTAATAAAAATTTATGTAATGCAAGCACATCACAAAGAACGCCCTCGCGTATATTTAGAAGCGCTAAGTTTATATATTTTTTAGAAAAAAAAATGAAAATTCTTTGGTACATTTATGTGCCTATAGGCTTTAATGGGGTAAAGAAAAAATAACAAATAAAGCATAATAATTTTGAGTTCTTTGACACAAAGTGTTTTTAAGCAAAAATTGTAATAATATTTTTAAATGAATCGCAATTAAAAACAAAATTTATTTTTAAAAAATTAAGAGCTTGTTCCTTTAGATTAAAGTCCAAATTAACATTTAAAAAGTATAAATCAGGTCAAAAACTTATCTTTGCAAAAAATCACAGCACCCAAAATCGTTACAAATTCCACTTACAGTTTATACACAACTTCGTAGAACATTCTAGATAATTCGGCTTCTTACATAAGTGACACAAATGAAATGTTTTTCTTTTTTTTTGTAGGACATGTATAACATGTTTTTCTTTTTTCAAGTTTATTCGTATCATTTTGTTCCAATTGTTTTTCATCCGAATTAAGAATACTCTGTATGCAAAATCGTAGTTCGCGAGAGATTCTTGAATTACTTTGTCTTCGTTCTAGGTGTAGTTTAACTAGTTCGTCAGCCAGAATCTTTATAAAATCTGTTTTTTCTATTGCCGTATTATTTTTATAACTCTGATGGAGAATATGAGCGTTGACTCCACTTATATCTAAGATGCGGAAAAAAGTACCATAGGCCATCTCCTGGTGCGACGACTTGTTGAGTGCTTAGCACATTTTTCATCAAGAGCATCTACTCCGCCTTTTGTAGAATTGTCATAAGTAATTATTTCGGGCTTCGCCATATCATTGTCAAATGTTTTGGAATGGTGCATAGACGATATAAGAAGAACTGCTCTATTTTTTTTCGGGGGGTATGACCCGAGAGTTATTTCTTTGGTAAATCCAAAGAGGGTTCCTTCCTTACCAATTTTTCTGTTGCTTTTTGGGAGAAAATCTGGGGGAATTTGTTTTTTGTTTTTTTTTTATAGTTCCTACATAAGTAAGTCCTCGCTTTTTCAACTCCTTAACAACTTCTATGGAGGTAAACCAATTGTCCGCTATGACATTTCGATTTGAGGCTTCAATTGGTTTCATTAATCTCAGAACAGACTGTGTTGGTTTTGAAAACTTTCTTAAATTATCTTCCAAGAAAAATCCATCAGAATCTTTTCCAGCATATATTATATATAGCCGTTAAAAAAGTACTGAGTTCGTGCGTCGGTCATGCAAACGATTTTGATGCCATATTTGCAAGGCTTGTTTGGCATGTACATTTTATATTTGCATCTCCCACGGAACGACACAAGGATCTCATCAATGCAGCAGTTTACTCCTAAAGAATACACAACCTGAGAATTTGCGACAAACTTATTAAATATTTCTGATATTGGAGCCAGTGGATCTTCTTTTCTTCTCAAGTGTCTATCTGAAGAATTGTCAAAACGAACACATGCTAAAAGAAAAGTAAATCTTTGTTTGCTCATCACACATCGGAATATCATCCTCCCGGTTCCGTCGGTAGCAATTATTTTGTTGATATTTTCATGGTTTGATACAAAGACAGCGGTATAAAATAATAGGCCAATAAATGCTCTAAATTCAATAATATCCAAATCTTGATGTTCTGCCCTAGAAGAATCTTTCAGTTTTTCTCTTTGTTTCTGAATTTTTTCGTTAGTCCAACGCAAAATTATATTCAAAATATCATCAGTAACAAGTAGATTCCATACTGTACAAGAGCGTGCCTCTTGTCCTAGAAGTACAGAGGATCCTTTCAACGTTGGTACACGCAACACAATATTATGTTTTTGTGTTCTACTGCAGGGGACAAAGCTTTCTGATGACCATTTATGCCGGTCTCTTTCATAAAAATTTTGAAATCTTCGTAAAATTTTATTTACGTCAACATTTTCAGATTTATCCTGAATGGTCTCCTCGTTGTTCTTTTCATGCATGTCGAGCTCATCATCTTCTTGCTCCGAGTCAGTGTCATGATCGCTTGGTTCATAAACATTTTCACTGACACTATCAACGTCACTGAAATCGTCAATACCATCTAAGCATTCTTGCGCAATTGTCTTAAAATCTGGATCGTTGTAGCGAATTCTTTTGGATGGCCCTGCATCGTTATCAGCCATCAAAAAACAAAATATTTGTGAAATTTTAAATTCTAAAATATTGCACAGTTACCGTGGTGAGGTCACTGTGACCGCAAACAAATTTCAACTAAACATAAACACGGGAAAAAGCGCTGTATGGACACAGTACTCCTACCAGCTCTTTAAAATACACTAAATTGAAGGTACATAGACGCTAGAAATCATTTTAATTAAGACGGGGGTGACTGCTGTAGGTTGAGATATATGCAGCGATCATCATGACTGCACCACAGTAGTTAAGGGTTAATTTTGAAACTCAATAAAATAAGCAGATGAAGTCCAAGTGACATAAAAGAATAACTCAAGTTAATGGTCTCGACGTCCTCTCTTCGAATATGTAAATCGCAAGTCCCTATCTTGTATTGTTTCTGAACTACAGGATGATTTATATCCTCAATTACTCATTTTGCTCGGATATTCAAATTTTGAATGTCAATAACCAGAGAAGATGAACTCCAATTGCAGCAAATAATATCTCGAATTGATGGCGTCGAGGTTCTCTTTTTGAGTCTTTAAACCAGAAGTTCATAGGTTGTAAGGATTTGGAACTACAGGATCATACAGAGTGGCTCATCGAAAACGAAACAGGGGCATTTTCGTGTATTTAGAAATTTAAATTTAAAAAACGCTCGGACACGTAAACTTTATATCCAAGAGGAACACATTATAAACGTATATTCACTCCTTTCACATCAACCCCCTAACCGGGGTGAGTTAAACCTTTAAAATCTTAAATAGAAAGTAGGATTAAATAGTATCTCGTTTGAAAGGTCTTTCTATTCTCGCTATAATGATACCCGAATTGGCTAACTTTGATTTAGCAATTTTCGAGAAATTCAGAAAAATTAGTTCAAAAGATGTATCATCTGGAATGAATTAATGATATCATTAACGAGAATCGAAAGACCTTTCAAACAAGGTACTACTCGACTCTACTTTCCATTTAAGATTTTAGGGGTTTAACTCACTCTGGCTAGGGGGTTGATGTGAAAGGAGCGAGTATACGTTTATAATGTGTCCCTCTCGGATATAAAGTTTACGTGTCCGAGCATTTTTTAAATTTAAATTTCTAAATATGCGAAAATGCCCCTGTTTCGTTTTCGATGCGCCACCCTGTATATGATGATTAACATTGTTATGAGGAAAATATCTAAATTTATTAATCAAATTATTCCTACCAAAAAGGAATAAATGTGGTTTAATTAACGCCCTTGGTGGAATAATTAAAACAATTACAGGAAAATTGGATCAAGACGATGTAGAATATTATGACAATAACGTTAAATTATTACAGCAAAACTAATAAAATTTAAGATTATTACTAAACAAACAGACCACCTTGTTAAGCAAATCAATTATCGGTTTTCAAGGTATTGTCTAAAAAAAATTTCGTTCAATCAATTGACTTTGAATAAAGAGATGGATAACTTAATTTAAGCAGTGAACACTATCTACACAGAACAAAGAGAATACATCGCGATCTTTAGATTACACTTAGCCTGTCACAAATAATATTATTTTTCTAAAATATCTACGATGTCTTAGGTGATATTGAAGCGATCATAACATTTGCTAAATTAAATACATTTCATAATACAATCGTAGAAACACATGACTTTCTTAATGAGATAAAATCATTCAGTAATCAATTAGAGTTGGAAAGATTGCCATTTGATCCAATACTTGAGAATGTTTTAGGTCTAGGAAACAAAGTAGAAATAAAAAGCTATGTAAAAAATAACGAACTTGTATTTTGTATAGAATTATTGTGGGTTGAAAGAAACAACTCTAATTTGTACCAATTATTTCCATTGCCAGTAAAAACATCCAAATTTTATAAGGTAATTATTAGTAGATTTAAATATTTAATAATAAATAAGAACAATATTGGTTATTCCAATCAACCATGTAGATTAATTTTAAATAACGAGTATCTACGTAACAATGTATCTTATGAACAATTTTATGGAAACCCGCCGTGTGAAGTGCAATTACATAAATGTGCGGAAAATACGTCAAGTTGTGACACTGCGATTGTGAATATTAAGAATTTATTGAGAAAAATTATGGAATTAAGAATACCAGAGTGCATAATATTGACGCAAGTAAGTGGATGCTTGTGGCCTACAAAGATATTGTCGGCATAGAAAAATGCATCAATATTTTGTTCAATGGGACATATTTACTGGATCTAGACTATCCCTGTAACCTTGATATAGGGAACGACACTACTATACAAACTTACAAGAGCCTTTTTATAAATATTCCACTACCGAATGTTAACGTTAACTTTACAAATGAAGTTTTACATAAAAAAATAAAACTATCGAATCTAAAAACCGAACTTTGGTAACTTAGATCAAATAAAGAACGAAATAAGTTTGAACAATTCCGAAATCACAGAACTTACTTGTTTCTAGTTTATTACCGTAAATTTAGCCTTTGGACAGTTTTATTATATGGTACTTTAATCATTTTAATATTAGTCACAATTTACAAGTATCTACGACCAATAATTCAAAAGTGTTATAGTTTGATAGTTTGTTTGTCTAATTAGTTAAGTGTACAGACCCTTTATTGTGTTTAAGATTAACTCACCCCTGTATTAAGTCAAAATAAATCATTGGTTGTAAAAGATAGAGAATCTGTTTATCATCTTGTTTTGAACATAAAATGCAGAAAAAAATTCACTTATCAGTTTGTTTCAACATAAGTGTGAAAAGAATGATTGAGGGTTGCAAGCGTAAGAAGAATGTAGAATTGTGTGTGTTAATGCCCTTAAAAATAAACAAATGCACTCGGGAGTGACCCTGATGCATCTTTAGTGTGGTCGGTCATTCGATTTCCGAAAAGGACAGAGTAAAGTCGTTAAAAACACATGCGTGCATTTAATTTGAATAAAATCCCCTTAACAAAAGGCAAATAAAAATAAAACAGAAATAATTTCTAAAATAAAAAATGATGATATAATTATATAATTTTGATATTGTGATCATAGAAACTTAATAAGTTTATATGTCCATCTAAGTGCGGTGGAGTTACATCTACATAATAAATGAGTAAGTGATAATTGAGGATATACATCTCGTTGCACGGAGGAACGGGGACACTTCTTCATTGAAAAATATGAATTTCTTGCACTTAGCAATATTTATAAATTTTCCTTCAAATACTATAAGCGGTATCGCAGAAATTAATACATTTTTACTTTTTTATTGATATTTTAACATTCCACATTACCGTTAGTATTCATATTTTGAAAGGTGAGAAAAAAAAACTATTTTTTAAAAATCTTTAGATCCATTCTATAATAACTTTTGATTTTCGACATACATATGTTCATCTGTCGCAATTTTCAAAGAGCTTTTTATAGTTCTATAGTTTTATAGTTTAAGAGCTATTTGAAGTAATTCTAACAGATCCTCAAGACTTCTGAGTATTACGGGAAAATTGTATGCATAAGGCTGAGCTTTCTATAATTTTTCAAACTTCAATCATTTTTAAATTTCAAGATCATGGGGTCTTACCTGAGGTTCCTGGGTCGGAGTAAATAATATATGTATTAGGGGGTACCCATAAATAATAAATTATTATTTGTGTGGAATCTTTGCCTCAGTTTAATGCAGAGCGTAAATGTGCAAAGACGTGTTTTATTACGCAATTTTACAATACGTTGTCTTGACTTTTTGAGTCAACAAAAACAAATGTTTATATTATATCGATGTAAAATGACGGATAATCAACCAACTGAAGAACATTTACATTATTGCATGTTGTTTCAATTTCGATCGGGTGTTAATGCAAAGGTTGCAACAAAAAAATTTGTGATGTGTATGGGGACGTATTGAAAGTCAACAAGGGCCAACGTTGGTTTAGAAAATTTTCTTATGGTGATTTTGACTTGTCTGATAGCGATTGAAGTGGGCGCCCTGATGATAATGATATTTTAAAAACACTGGTAGAAACAGATCCCAAGCTCAGTATCCAGGAAATAGCAAAAACTCTTCAGGCTATTTGATCAACAGTCTAAAGACATCTGCAAGAAATCGGGAAGGTTTACAGGCCGGGTATATGGGTCCCACACCTTTTGTCAGAAACAAATAAAGAACAACGACACATAATTTGCACATTTTCATTAGGCAGACAACGAACTGATCCATTTTTACGAAGGATTGTTGCTTCTGATGAGAAATGTGTTTTGTACAACAACAACAACAACAAACGCTCTAATCAATGACTTTCTTCGAATCAAGTACCCGTAATCACTCCTAAGCCGTCCTCCAGTTTAAAGAAAGTATTATTGTGCATTTGGTGGAATTATGATGGCATAATTTATTTTGAACTATTGAAACCGGGAGACACAATTGCGGCTGAATTGTATTGCCAACAATTGGAAAGAGTACGTAACGAATTGTTGGTTAAACGGCGAGCTCTGGTTAACAGAAAAGGGGTAATATTGCAACACGATAATGCTAGACCGCATTCGGCAAGATTAACCCAAGAAAAAATTAGGCAGCTAAACAGGGAAGTTTTACCATATCCCCCACATTCTCCAGACTTAGCACCATCCGATTTTCATTTATTTCGATCCATGAAACATTTCCTCAGAAATAAAAATTTCAAAAATATCAATGATGTACGAATTCACCTGGGCACATCTTTTTCTCCAAAGAAAACGGACTTTTATAAAGAGGGGATTGAAACCAGTAAGACGGAAAAAAGTCCTAGATAACGACGAAGATTACGTAATCGACTGAATATAAAATTACACGTAATAAATTCATTGCTTTTTTACCAACTAAAACAATTCATTATTTGTGGGTACCCCTAATATAATATACGAGAAGAATATATAATATATGCACTGCCTGATATTGAAAGGTAAACACCCATTTTATTTTGATAATTTTTTGTACGTTAACTTATTTTAACATAAGAAAGAAATGATCAAAATTTAAGGTTTATCCATGAATTAATATTTGGGGTTTCCATAGGTCGTTTCTTAAAAAGTTCATGGAACTCAACACCAAATCAACCGTTTACGCTGATCACCTCTATCGCCGGATCTATCTCCTATTGAACATGCCTAGGACATGACTGGCCGCAAACTGTTGAATTTACATCACCGTCCCTAGACTTTAGCAGCCCTTCTCATGAAATTCAGATTGCCTGAAACGAGTTACCTCAAGAAGACATTGACAATCTTATTAGATCCGAGCCCAGACATATCAATGAATATATAAAGAACCGTAGATGCTCAACACACTATTGAAAAAAAATTCAGTGCTTTCTCTGATGTTGTTCAAAATGTAATAATTAAATAAGTGGCACTGGACACATACACTACCGTCCATAAGTATTTGCATATCATCAACTTTTGATATAAAACAAAAAAATAAGATCAAAACAAATACATTCTTGAATATTTTCATACAAATAACTTAATAATCTTTATGTAATACGGTTGAAGTGTCAATCTCATTATTTTTCTGAGATTTGACAATATAGGAATTTCCCCAATTAAAGGTGACATTTTTCAGAATGTTTTTCAAATAATTAAAAGGGGGAGGGTACGTTTTTTTTCTGAATTTTAGATATGCATTCCTATTCCTAAATTGATATTAAAAGTAAACATTTTATTCAGTTTTGCTTTAATTCTGATAGATAAAATTTGAATTATTTCGACGAAAAGTTCCAAGTTGAACGTTAAAGAGAGTTTGGATTTATTTTTTGGTTAAAAAAGAAATGTCGCAAGAAATACGTGCCTTGATTATTGCCTATCACAAATCATCTAAAAGGAATAGACAGATTGCTGAAGAATTACAACTAAATCGTAGAACTATGCGCTACATTGTAAAAAAACATGTGACTTGTACTACCATTTCTAATATAGATATAATTTCTAATAAAAAACGTTGCGGACGATCTAGAAAAACTATGCCAACTGAAGATCGATATACTATGAGGACCAGCAAACGTAACCGGCGGTTAACTGCACCGGAAATAGCGTCCCAAATTAATCTAAACCACAGTGATCCTGTAAATACGACAACCATGAAGCGAAGACTCATAGAACCAGACTTCTTTAGACATGTAGCAATTATCAAGCTCTTGTTAAAAATTATTAACAAAAAAAAAGACTTCAGTGGGTTAGAGCACACGAAAACTGTACAATTGGGAATTGGAAAAATGCCTTATGGAGCGACGACGTGTTTTTGTTCGAAGATCTGCTAACAAAAGGACTTCAGATCAATGTATAGTGCCGTCTGTCAAACACGAGGGAAGTTCAGTGATGGTTTTGGGTTGTTTTGGGTAACAATTGAGTGGGCAAATTATTCAAAATTGAAGGCATTCTGCGCGAAGAAAAATATCATGAAATTCTGGAAACCCAGATGTTGCGTTCGGGAGCCAGCATTTTTGATGGAAGTTTTGTGTTCTAAAACGACAATGATCCCAAATATACATCACGATTGTGTAAAAGATATCTGAACGAATTAAATATATGTGGGACATTAAAAGTGATGGTTTGGCCCCCTTAATCATCGGATCTGAATGCAATCAAGTTGCTGCTGTGGGATGAACTCAATAGGCAGGTCAGGAAATCTTCTCCAACGTCGCATAAACATTTATGGGAAGTTGTAAAATGGAGTTGGGAGGAAACTTCCCATGAAACTCCGAATAAACTTATTCATAGAATGCCTAGAATTTATAAGGCTGTTATGAAAACAATGGTAGCCACATTGATGAAGCCAAAATTTAAATTTTGTAATTTGTGTGTTACTAAATCTAATATGATCTAATATGATTAACATTGAAGTAAAAATGTTTAAGTTTGCCACTAGTCCTTTTTTTTTGAAACTAAGCACATTTTTATAGGTGGGCAAATACTTATGGACGATAGTGTATTAAAAAAATTATCAAAATAAAATAACCTTTATTGAGTGTTTATGTTTCTGTCAGGCAGTATAATCGTTATATATATAATTATATTATTATTATAAAGTATATTCGACGGAGAGAAAAACGAAAAAAGTGGTTTCATTTTACTGTCCCCTGCTTATTTTGTGCAAGTTCTTCCGTGCATCAGAGCCAGAATTTTTTTTTATCGTTAGCCTCAATCGGACGATGCCTGGATTAATATCAAAAAGAATTCGCAAATGAAACCCTTTTATCTGATCAGTTTGATTGCATATGTTTTTACGGTGAAATTTTGTTTTAAGTCTATTTTTCAAACTATTATTTTATTTTTGAAAGAGTACGAAAGATATTTCCCCTCTTTATCCTTTAGATTTATGCTTTTCCGAGTACTATCAAAGGACTAAGCTGCACAGGACACGCGTTCCATTTTCTCTTTTTTTTTGACCAGTTCAGAAATGGCATGGCTGCATTTATCCCATTTTTCTTTTGATTCGAGCATTGCCTCAATTAAATTCTTCGGAGTTAGTGCGTTCACGCACGTTCGCAACTCGTGTCTGAGAGTATAGAAAACCGAACATCGAAAAATGCAATGTTCTGCGGTGTCCTCGACTCCACAGGTACCACATTCCGGCTCCGTTTTTCCAATGCGGTGCATGAAAGCTCTAAAACTTCCGTGCCCGCTCAGTGCCTGAGTTAAGTAAAAATTCAGGTGCCTGTGTTTACACAAGACCTAAATTTCGAGATCAGGGATTAATTTCTTAGTCCACTGACCCTTTTCTTCCAGGTTCATCCAGCGTTCCTGCCATTTCCAAATAGTTTCTTTTCTGGCGGCTTTCCTATCCTTCCCTGTGACCCTTGGAAGAACGCTGAGTTGCGTCCTTTCTTCCAGTAAAAGGTCGAGGGGGGAATGCCCGCCAGGACTTGCACTGCTTCGTAGGATATAGTACGATACGCACAGATGACCCTAAGGAGCGCTTTTCTTTGCATACTCAGCATCATGTGTGCGTACTTTTTGATCCTCCCAATCCATCCCCAAATCGGGGCGGCGTAAAGGAGCGTTGACTGCACCACTCCGTAAAGCAGCTGTCTTTTTTGAATGGATGGACCGTCCATCGTCGATATAATTCTTTGCATCAGGCCTAATATCTTTAGACTCTTATTGCAGATTTCTTTCACGTGATGCACGTAGTACAAGTTTTCGCCAAATTCGACGCCTATATATCTTATGGATTTTTTGAGCTCGCTTCGGATGCCGATGGCTAGGAAAAATAAATCCCTCCTATACCTTTTCCCGCTTAGGATGACCGCTTCGGTTTTTTCCAGGGTTATCTTGAGCGAATGGTCGGTAAGTCATTATACGCAACGGTTTATTGCACCATTCGCTTCGTCAATTAGTTCCGCCCTATCGGAGCCGCAGACGACAAGAGCGATGTCGTCCACATAGCCAATGGTTGTCGCATTTTCGGATTTGCCCGCTTCCAAGATGGGGTCGTACATTAGGTTCCACAGGAGAGGGCCGAGTACCGACCCTTACGGTATGCCCATCGCCATATTCAACTTAGTCTCTTTGTCTATTTTTACTGCTATGTTTGTGAAGTAGTCTTTTATTACGTTTATTAAGTAATTCGAGATCTTTCTTCTCGCCAATTCGTTTATTATGCACGTTCATGAGGCGCTGTTGAATGCGTTTTTCACGTCTAGTGTGATCAACGCACACCAACGTTCTCCACGACGCCGATTTTTGGCGTCGCGGGCCACCTCAATGATTCGCTCCATGGCGTGAATCGCGGACTTTCCTTTTCTGAAGCCAAACTGTACTTCGGACAGCAGATGTTTTTCTGCCACTTCCTCCTCAAGACGGCTCTTGATGAGGTGTTCGTACAGCTTGTCTGCAGCATCAATTAGACAAATAGGCCTGTACGATCCCAGCTGATCGCTATCCTTGTTCGGTTTAAGGGGCAAAATTAGCTTCGCTACTTTCCAGGAATCCGGAAATTCCTGGTTTTCCAACATCTGATTTAGTACTCGAAGCCATACGTCCGGGTATTCTTCGAAGGTATACTTGACCGCTTCCGCCCTAAGACCGTCGGGTTCGGGAGCTACTGCATTCTTTAACTTACAAGCAGCCATTCTCACTTCTTCTTGCGACAAGGGGGTAAAAACAACTGGCATCATCTTCGCCGGTATGTAGCCGAGACCCCTCGGGAAAAGGTGCTCCGCGATTTCTAATTTTCTTTTTGCAGTCAACTCGAAAGGATTCCCAGGTTTGAGTTGTCTCATGACGATTTTGTAACCGTCACCCCAGATATCCTTGTCGAGTTTCGTGCACAACTCGGTCCAGCTTGCCTTTTTTCGCGAACTTATCTCCTTATGGAGGAACTTTCTCGCGTCCTTGTACCTTTGCCACAGCGCCTCCGTGTCAGTATCCGCAATGTTCGAATTTCCGCGAGTACGAAGTGCACGTCGTCTGGCTTTAATGCAGTTTTTTCTCATCTGCTCGATTTACTCTCTCCACCAGTTCGGGTTCGGATTGCCCGTCGCTTCGTTGCGATTTTCATTGCACGCCGCTCGAAAATCTTCTTTTATAAGTTTCGAAATTTCCTTTCCGCTATTCACCTCTGGGTGATGTACTAGGATATTTCCGAATGCTTCAATGAACTTCTGCTTTTCCAGCTTTACGCAACTCAGTAGTTTAGTTTTCCGCACCGATGTGCTGCCAATTTCAAAGTAAATGTGCTTATGTGGCGAACACGGCTCATTTTCTAACACTTGCCAACCCGTAACATGGTTAATTAGGCCTTCGCTAACAAACGTGACGTCGATGCACGATTGTTGCTCTCTTCTAACGAACGTGGGTTCTCCCGTGTTGAGGGGCACCATTTCTAGAGCCCCCACCAACTGGGACAACGTCCCGCCCCTAGCGTCTTCCACCATCGCACCCCAGTCCCGGAGATTTGGCATTGAAATCACCTAATAGGACTAATTCACCGTGTCGGCCGGCAGCCACTTGTTGCAAGGCGGTCAAGTATTGATCGAACCGCTCCATTGTGCAGTTAGGCGAAATGTAACCGGCAATAATTGTATATTCTTCTCCGAATAGTACAATAAAACCATCCCCACGAATCACTTTTGAGAACCTCACAATATTGGTTCTCACCAAAATGGTTAGTTCACTCTTCCCATGAAGTTTATGAAGAGATCAATCGGACATTTGAAGACCGGTGGATCGGATGTAACGGGCAATGGAAATGGCCACCAAGGTCCCCCGACTTGACGCCCCTAGATTTCTTTTTATGGAGTCATATAAAATCTCGGGTTTATGAAGTTTCCATAGAAAGCAAACAACATCTTTATGATAGAATTCGACAAGCTTTTGAAGACCTTCGCCCCATAACAATTAATAAAGTGACACAACATGATTAAAAAAAAAATTTTGAAATGTTTTGAAGTTAATGGAGGTCATATTGAACATTTATTTTAATTTAATTTTCTTTGTTTTGATTTATTATTTTTTTATTTATTGTGGGTCTAGAATAAGACTTTTTAGTTTCGACTTTTCCATGTCTTAAAAAATTTGATTCCAATATCCTAAATTTGTTCTTTGTGATTTTCGGAAGATGCGGATATCTTTCGTTGAATGTACGGCAAGTTCTCTCCAAAACTTTGTTACACTCTCCATGAATAAAGAATAAATTTAAAATATCATTATTTGAATAAGTATTATTAAAGTTCATGATTCTAAACTGTTGAGCGAACTTATTAAATTGACAATTACATTAACGCATTTTACCGGAAGCAGCCATGTTCTTTTCAAAGTCAACTATGATACTTAGAATTATTAGTATACAATATTAAAAAATCGCAAATTAGAGCAAAAGCGTTCATTTTAGGTATAGGGATGCTTAATAGTAATCGATTCAGAATTAAATTTAGATTCCAAACCTATAAAAATATATGGGGTGTTCCATTTGAAATAAGCGACTTTTTTGCTATCAAAGTTCTTTAAATATGACATATTTTTTTGGACACCCTGTATGATATTTTTAAAAACTTTTCACATAACCTAATCTACCATATCTAGTTAACATGTCAGCAAATTTTCGTAAAGCCAGCTTCAATAATAGCTGAGAATTTTAAATTTTATAGAAATAGTGTTTTAGACAGATTTTTCTTTTAAACCAAAATATCTTTGAAACGGTTAGGTTTAGGTATAGGAGCACCTAATAAGAATTTAATCAGCTTAATCCCTAGATTCCAAAAATGCAAAAATATACTGGATGTTCCATTTGAAATAAGGAAGTTGACCTTGACTTCCGGTATAACCGGAAGTGATATGACCTTCAAAATATTTTAAAAAAGTAGAGTCTATCTATATTAGTTTAACTCCCAAATATGAAAAATTTAGATTAGTTACAAGTACAAAAGTTTCTAATGAAACAGTTACGTGAATCACCCTGTATACAGGGTGTTTCGGAGTTAACTGTACATACGCCATCGGGGACTAGAATACTTCACCGTGATTCAAATTCTCCCAAATATCATAGGTAAATCTCGATTCATTCTCTAGATACAGGGCGTTTTCCTTTTTTTACTCAATGACTTGATAGTCATAACTTTTGACCAACTCGTTATAACTAATTCAAATTTCATGGGAAGTAACATCTCAATGTACACTATAAGATACCATTAACGGAGTTTGTAAATTGCAGGTCAGGACTAGGAAAAAATCTTTTTAGAATCTTTTTGGAATTTGAACACCCTGTATATTATTTTCTTTAAAACTCTATGGAGCCTTCAATACAGTGTTAGAAGCTGCCTTTACCACATTAAATTTCATAATTCCCACACGTAGCATTCTATCTCAATAACAAGACATTTTTTGAAAAAAATTGTAATATTTAATAATTGTTCGAATTAGACGACATCTTTGTATTGTAATAAAGAAGAATTAAATTAAATAATAACAATTACAACACAACAAAACAAAAAACAGTTACAAGAGCTGTTCAAAGTGACTACCATTTGCTTGTATACATTTTCTTGCTCTTAACGAAAGTTGCCTTATTGCCTTTCGTATGATGTCAGGATTATTTCTAATTGTAGCACAACAGTCGCGTATTCTCTGAAGGAGCTCCTCTCTTGTGTTTATCTCTCGTTTATAAACTTAAGATTTTAAATGCCCCCAGAAGTAATAATCCAATGGATTAAAATCTGGCGATCTAGCAGGCCATGTATGTGGACCACAACGTCTAATCCATCGGTTTTTGTAATGAGCATTCAAATATTCTGTAATTGCTCGTGTAGAATGGAGCGGCGCTCCATCGTGTTGGAACCACATACCTCGGATATTAATATTTTCGAGAAGAAGATATAATGCATTTTATAGAAAGTCCAAATAAATCGCGCTAGTCAGGGTTCTAGGAAAAAAATATGGGCCTATTAGATGATTGTTTATCAATCCACACCAAACATTCACACTAAACCTGTATTGGGAATTCATTTGCCTTACTGCGTGTGGATTGTGTAAAGCCCACCTGTGATCATTTCTCAAGTTAACGATGCCGTCCCTGGTGAGTAAAGCTTCATCTGTAAAGAGAATTCTGTAATGAATTCTCTGATTTTGTATGATCCACCGGCTAAATGCTACTCGATTTACTTCATCCACAGGCTCAAGTCTCTGGACTTGCTGCACATCAAATGGATATAAACCTGTCCTGTTTAAAGTACGCCAAGCCTTAAAATGAGTCACACCAACTGCTTGACTTATTTGTGGATGGTTTTCTGCCATATCAATTATGTTTTCATTTAACTGAACCTCTTCATTATGGCCAGCATGTTCATTATTTTTTGCTGTGGGAAAACAACCGTATTCTCGTAAGTAGCTAAATACTTTTCCAAACGTTTGATGATTGGGCAATCTACGATTGGGAAAACGTATTTCATATTCACGAACTGCTGCTCTCCCATTGCCGTTGCAACAACCATACACAAAGATTATATCGACATATTCTTGAGTTGTAAATAAATCTGGCATTATGACACGATAAAATAATTGATTATCAAAAAATTCAAACGTAAGATCAAAAGAAGTAACTAAGAATGATTTTCAGAAAACAAAATTATTAATAAGTTTGTCATAGACCTCATGTTACCTAGCAACCAGGAAAAGCCTACTTGAGTAGTAAACTTAAATCTATTTAAAAAAATTATCTGTATCTCGAAAATGATGATGATTGATAAGAATGATTTAAAATCTGAGGTTTACGAGAGACAAACACAAGAGAGGAACTCAACAACTTTCGTTAAGAGCAAGAATATAATGTAGAATGTTCCGTGTGGGAATTATGAAATTAATGTGGTAAAGACAGCTTCTAACGCTGTATTGAAGGCTCCATAGAGTTTTAAAGAAAATAATATACAGGGTGTTCAAATTCCAAAAAGATTCTAAAAAGATTTTTTCCTAGTCCTGACCTGCAATTTACAAACTCCGTTAATGGTATCTTATAGTGTACATTGAGATGTTACTACCCATGAAATTTGAATTAGTTATAACGAGTTGGTCAAAAGTTATGACTATCAAGTCATTGAGTAAAAAAAAGGAAAACGCCCTGTATCTAGAGAATGAATCGAGATTTACCTATGATATTTGGGAGAATTTGAATCACGGTGAAGTATTCTAGCCCCCGATGGCGTATGTACAGTTAACTCTGAAACACCCTGTATAATATTTTTATTTACAAAAAAATAAAATATTTCAATTCAAAATAAACATATATTCGGATTTATGTAAAAAAATAACATAACTGTTTGTTTCTACGCAAATATAACAAAAAAAATAAAATAAAGCGTTACCGCTTTGGGAATTGTTTGTCAATGATACAGGCTTCATCTGCAACGAAGAAAAGGATATTCAAACTTCATGCAAAAAAAAGAACATTCATGATTTTAACCCATATAAAATTGTAATACAATAACTTCAGAAATATAGAAGTTGCTGTATTATACAGTACTTACTTATTCTTTGCATGAAGTACAGATGACTTGTTGAAGAGAATGAGTTTTGCAGATTGCTTTATGACATTCTGAGCAAACTGTAGAATGTTTAGTATCTTTACTCCTAGGACACAAGTAGCATCTACGTCTCACAACACGTCCTTCTTGTCTAGGCGGATCTTACGAAATTATTTCGGTTCCTAAAGCTTTCGAGATTATTAAACGAAGCTCTCTGGACAAACTGGGTATGGCAAATCGTAATTTTAATTGCTCATTGATCAAGGCTCATCCCTAACTCTTTCATAAAGTCTGAGCGGTTTTTTTTTTAGTCCAGGATTGGCAGCGTGAAAAATAATATGACTATTTATTATAGCAATATCCATTACAGCGTACCAAATTACCAACGGCCATCGACGAAATCTTCGGCTTGAGCTATAAAGGGCACATTTCTGATCAAGAGTGTCAACACCTCCTTTCGTCGCATTGTAAAAAGCTATTATTTCCGGTTTTTTACTCTCCTGATCAACAGAGTTGTCGTGATGCATGGTTGACAACATAATCACACTTTTATTTTTCTTAGGGACATATGACACGATTGTGTTCTCTCGAGTAAAGCCAAATAAACTCTTATCAACTTCGTAATTTTTATTTGGTTGAAACTGTGGAGGAATCTCTCTTTTGTTTTTCCTCATAGTGCCCACATACGTAAGTCGAAGTTTCTTGAGTTCACCAACGAGTTCTAATGAGGTGAATCAGTTATCCCCTGTGACATTCCGGTTACTATTAGCAATTGGTTCCACTAAAGCAAGTACTGATCTGGTAGGTATGGACAGTTTCCGAGGATTTGGATCGTTCATTTTACCTGTATACACAAAAGCATTTACTAAATAATGTGTCTTAGAATCACATAAACACATTATTTTGATGCCGTACTTCACTGGTTTGGCTTTTATATACATTCTAAACGGGCATCTGCCCCTAAATCCAACTAACATCTCATCAATTGTGACATATTCGGAACAGGTGCAGTTTCCTATACTGTTCGCTATAAAAGCGTTAAACAAAGAGGATACTGCTGCAAGTCGATCACCACTGGCCTTCTTTTGCTCCCTCATTTCATGATTGTCAAATCTAATTGCTATAAGAAGAAATGAGAAGCGTTCTTTTGATATTGTTGCCCGAAAAATCGGCCTACCTAAGCAACCTGTCGAAAATAATGAATCTACGTCTTCGTGATTAGATTTGAATACCTCAGAAAGGTACTGTTGGAATGTGGAGGACCTATTAGTTGCGTTAAACTTTTTTGGGATGGTCGCACTGGATAATTAAACTCGTTGGTTGGAAAACAGAAAAGAATATGTATTAAATTCCAAATGCTATGTTGTAACTGTGAAGGGTGAAAAAAGAGAGTATATCTAACTGACTAAGTATATCTGAAAAGGTTTCAATGCGAATCGTCTCTCGCTCTCCTTTAGAAAACGCCGCGTATAAAATTGAGTGTCAGCAGTTTTAATTCTCGCGTACGAAGACGCTTCGAAAACTACACATCCCGCCCACCTTGAAAGGTGCTCTTTCAACGCACTACCAAAAAAATCCTCAATCCACTGTCGGAGGCAGAAGACTCAATTTGGTGACCGCGCGCTTAAACACCCCGGTTTTTGTCCTTATACTTGCTACGCGGATGACGTTGTCCTTCCCAGGATGGACCTCAATGACTCTTCCCAAAATCCATTGTTGAGGAGGGACGTTTTCTTCACGCAGCAACACCAGTGAGTCAATTCTGAGGGATAGAACGCTATCATTTCTCTATTTGGCTCTAGCTTGAAGGGAAGTCAACTATTCCTGTGACCATCTCCGCCAAAAGTGTTGAGCCAACTGCTGGAGACGCTGATATAGGTTGAGACGGTTTTTTGGGCATTCAAAAACGTCCCTTTGTGGTACTGCTGACAGCGTGTCACCAATGAGGAAATAGCTGGGTGTTAGGGCGTGAAGGTCATTGGGGTCATTGGATAAGGGTGTCAGTGGTCTTGAATTTAGAATTGCCTCTATCTGACATAAAACGGTAGAAAGAGATTCGAAGATCAAATAGGCTTGTCTTAAAATTCTAGTTAAATGAAATTTTGTAGATTTAACAGCAGCCTCCCATAGCCCACCGAAAGAAGGTGAACGAGGAGGAATGAAATGCCACTTGATGTCATTGTGTAATAAAAAGGATGAAATTTCCGGACTCTTTAAGAATTCTTGAGCGGAACGAAATATTTTGTTCAGCTCTTGATTGGCTCCGACAAAATTTTTAGCGTTGTCAGTATAAATGTCCTTACACAGCCCCCCTCTAGCAACAAATCGTCTTAAGGCGTTTAAAAGGGAGTTGGTACTTAAGTCGCCAACCAACTCGATGTGGATTGCACGTGTAACAAAGCAAATGAAAATGCAAATATAAGTCTTAACCATCTTGCGAGTTCTTAAGCTACCGTCCTTTACCATTATAGGACCGGCGAAATCGCAACCTACAGTCAGAAACGGTCTTTGGGGTATTAATCTAGATTGGGGTAGATCGCCCATCATGGGCGTGCTGAAAGTAGGTTTGAGCTTGCGGCAGGTAATACATTGATCAATCACACGTTTGACCGCATTTTTCCCGTGAACTATCCAGTATTTGTTTCTAAGACTTGATAAGAACGCTTGAGTAGCTCAGTGCAAGTTGCGTTTGTGCTCATGAGTGATTAGAAGCGTCGAGAAGTGATTGGGTGGTAACAAAATGGGATGTTTAATGTCTGGAGTCAATAGTGAATGCCTGATTCGCCCTCCTACTCTTAATATACCTGTCTTGTCTACAAATGGATTTAATGAAAGTATTTTACTCTCTTTCGAAATTCGGTTCTTAATGTTTAAATCAGAAATTTCCTTGGAAAATTCTGACCATTGCACCATTTTTATGATAGTATTCAAAGAATTTTCCAATTCATTATTGGTCAGATTGCCCAGAATTCGTTTGTTCTTGTTAATTGGAGTACTATTGAAAATGAATCTTAAAACGTATGCAAAAACGTGTAAAAGTTTATACAAGGTCGAAAATGATTGAAATATGCTTTGATCCCTAAAGGCGTTAGCAAAGACCAAATGAGCAGCCTTCCTTCTGTCGGGTATGTTTTCCATGTCTATATGTGTTGACATGGGCCAATGCGATTTGTGCATTTTGAGAAATTCGGGTCCGTTCCACCATAGAGTGGATTCCCTTAATTGTTGTGGACTGTGTCCTCGTGAGAGAATATCAGCCGTGTTGTCCCTTGAAGGCACATGTTTCCATTCAGATTTTTCTGTTAAACCATGGATCTGTGTTATTCGGTTAGCAACAAAGGTATTCCAATAGTTTGGTTCACCCGCGATCCAAGAAAGTACAACGGTTGAATCGCACCAAAGGTGTCTTTCTGTCGCCTTAACGTTAAGTTCAGTTTTCACATTATTTGCCAAATGTGACAAAAGAAGTGCCCCGCAAAGTTCTAATCTCGGAAGAGAAATTGTTTTTAAGGGTGCTATTCGGGATTTTGCGCATAACAATTTTGAGTGACGTTGACCGCTAATGTCGGTGCTGACTAAGTATATGCACGCGCCGTATGCAACTTCACTGGAATCGCAAAACCCGTGTAGTTCTATTGAACCGTAGTTAGGGATGGTAACTTGCCGTGGTACCTTTATTGAATTGAGATGAGATAATTGATTGGAAAAGGTCTTCCAAAGAGAGAAGATATCTACAGGGACGGACTCATCCCATCCTACATTCGATTGCCAGAGACGTTGAATGATTATTTTTGCGCGTACTGTAACCGGACCAACTAATTCTAGTGGATCAAATATCTTAGCAATAGTGGATAGTATTTGCCTTTTAGTGATCGCCTCTTGGGTATTAGGGCGGACCGAGTAATTGAAGGTGTCGTTGTTCGGATGCCAGAACAATCCAAGGGTTTTTCGCGTTTTGTCTTCTGACAAATCCAAGCTTTCAAGTTGGCCTTGGTCGCAATCACGCAAAACTTCCGGTTTGTTTGAGTAAAATTGAATGGAAACGCAATGGAAAACAAGCATCTTTCAGAATTTTAACAATTTGGTTTTTCAGTGTTATTGCATTTTCAATGGTGTCAGAACCTGTTAAGAGGTCATCGACGTAAAATGAGTTCAATATAGCCTTGCAGGCATTGGGGTATCCTTCCGAATTCTCGATTGCAGCTTGATTCAAAAAACGCTTTGGCAGAAATGATGCAGAAGCCGTACCGTAAGTTACAGTATTTAATGTATAATGTTTAATCTCGTCTTCGGAATTCGAGCGCCAAACGATGCGCTGAAGATTCCTGTCAGTTCTTCGAAGTTGCACCTGACGGTACATTTTTTTCGACGTCCCCCGTAAACACCACATTATGACATCGAAAATTTAAAATAATTGTGAACAAATCTGGTTGGACTATAGGCTCAGTCATTAAAATATCATTTAGGGATACCCCGCTGTCGCTTTTCGCTGATGCATCAAATACAACGCGCAATTTCGTGGTGGTGCTATCAGTTTTAAAAACGCCATGATGTGGCAAATAGTAGGTTCCTTCAATTTCAATATCGGAATCATTTATTGGCGTCATGTGTCCTAATCTTATATATTCAAGCATAAAATTACAATAATCACGTTTCAAGTTTTCATCTCGCCGAAATCGCCTCTCTAAGCTGTAAAAACGTTTTATAGCTAAGTTTTTTGAATCGCCTAATTCAGCTACGTCTGAAATCCGTGGTAATCCGTGGTAATCCGACTTCAAAGCGCCCGCTTGATAAGCGCGTATAATTATCAACGAAATGTTTCTCGCACGCAATATCTCTAGGCAAATCGTTTTTAGGCCCAGTTGCGTTTTCTAAGAGCCAGAATTTTTCCATTTGTTTATGCAAGTCGCTATTTGTTATCGAGAGATTACAGATGGTTGTATTTTCTTCCACCTGTTGAAAATTGCTTGATAATAATGAGCCGATTAAGATCCAGCCTAATTTGGTTTTGTGTAAGATTGGCTTATTTTTTCCTAATTTGATTTGCCCCACACATAGGATGTCAAAGAAAACATTTACTCCTAGTAAAATGTCAACAGGACGTGAGACATTGAAGTTTTTGTCTGCAAGTTGTATGTTACGTGGCACGTCAATTTGAGAGAGATCAAAGGTGATTTGCGGCAGATTTTCAGTTATTTTGTCTACGATTAAAAACGGCTCCCTTGACTTGTATTTGCCATTGGTGACAGTAAACTCCGTATCGAGTTTACTTGAAATGTTACTGAATGAGTTGTTTATTCCTGCCACAGGAATAATGAATTTTTGTCTTTTTAAATTGAGTCTTTTGGCAAGTGAATTTGTTATGAAATTACCTTGTGATGCGCTGTCTAGAATTGCTCTAGCCTCTACCAAATTACCCTGATAATCCTGTATTTCTATCATGGCAGTAACTAAGAATATTTGTTTGTTTTTTGGATTTAAGCAATGCATGTTTACAAATGGTAAAATATTCGCTTCTTCCGCGTTTTGGGTGTAATGTGTAGGATTGTTTGCTTGTGAACCCTGTATTGGGGTTGGTGTGTAAGTTGATTGCGTTTGTCGTGGGTTGGTGTGTGATTGTGTGACCTTCTCAGAAGGACTTTCAGTTCTTGGGTTACATTAATTAGTTCATGTGTTGTTCTGGTTATTATAGAATGCATGAAGCAATGAGTTGTGTTTACGACCACAGTGCTTGCACCCTGCCGAATTGCAAGCGCTTTTATCATGAAATGGTCGCAGACAGTTGTGACATAATTTGTGTTTTTTGACTTCTGTATGGAGGTCAGTTACAGACATGTTTTTTATTTTTTCGCATTGAAAGTTTAAATGATTTTTATGACAAAATGCACAACTAATTTTTCCTGTGGTTAGATGCGCTAAGACCTTGTTATGTGAAATTTTATCGCCCTTATTTTTGGTTTCTAGTGTTTCTAGAAAGTTGCACCGTTTGGTTAAGAACTCAGTCATTTGCTTAATTGTAGGAAAGTCAATGTTTTCCTTGTTCAAGAATTCTTCCCATTCTCTTTTAGTAGAGGGGTCAAGTTTAGAGAATAATATGTATACGAGAAGAGTGTCCCATGTGTCCACGGGTTGACCTAAAACTTCTAAAGCCCTTAAATTTCTCACAAAGGTTTCAACTAAGTTACGAAGTTGGTAGTGTGATTCATTTTTTACTGAAAAAGCTTCAAATATGTGTTTTATGTGACTGTGAACGATCATTTTTTCATTTTGGTACCTGTCTTTCAGCATGCCCCAGGCTACAATATAATTTGAATTAGAAATCTCAAGGGATTGTATTAATTGTGACGGTTCGCCCTTTAAACATGATTTTAAGTACCAAAACCTTTGCACGTCATTGAGTTGCGAATTTAAATGTATTAGAGAATTGAAAATGTCGTAAAATGTCATCCATTGACTGTAGGTGCCGTGAAATTCTGGTAGACTGATAGGTGGTAGTTTAACATGCCCTTGCAAGTCTATATTTGCACTCGCAATTGAACCGCTACTTGAATGTTGAATTGGATTACTACTTTGTACCCTAAGATGGTCTGTTAGTAGTTTTTTGGCATGCCCAGTGGCGCCGTAGTATCTGCTTTCGAAATCTGACCTTTCATCCTCTTGAAAACTACCTCCAATTAAGCATTTAATGTCAGTTTGTACATCATTGAATGCTTCTAAGCAAAAAGTAGTTTTGTCTAATCGGACACTCAGTTCATCATAATTCCCAGAGGAACAATTAAAGTTATCTAGGTAAGTAATAAGTCTGGTTATTTGTGATTTGAATTGTCCTCTTTTTAATTTTAGTTTAGTTAAGCTGTCGTTTATTGATTGAGAATTTTCGCTAGCGGAAGCGACATCCTTTTTACTGGTCATATTCAACCTCTGATTTAGTATTGAATGTCAGATCGATGCAAATTGGAGAAAATGAGAAGTGGAAAATTGGATGGTGACTTCCCGATGTGTGGCTGTGTTGCACTACACTATACAGTTTCACCACAGAGTTTCACTGAGTTAATTTTTCACTGATTGACCATCCGGCTCGAAGGACCATATGTTGGAATGTGGAGGACCTATTGGTCGCGTTAAACTTTTTTGGGATGGTCGCACTGGATAATTAAACTCGTTGGTTGAAAAACAGAAAAGAATATGTATTAAATTCCAAATGCTATGTTGTAACTGTGAAGGGTGAAAAAAGGGAGTATATCTAACTGACTAAGTATATGTGAAAGGGTTTCAATGCGAATCGTCTCTCGCTCTCCTTTAGGAAACGCCGCGTATAAAATTGAGTGTCAGCAGTTTTAATTCTCGCGTACGAGGACGCTTCGAAAACTACACAGGTACAAAACGCCCAAAAATGCCTTGAGTTCAACTTAGGTTACATGATCAACAAATGTGCAATTATCTCCATAATTCACACTTAGGTCGGTAATTTTTTCATTTGTATGTTCAACAATGGAGGCTAGCATATCCGAGGAAATAAGAAAAGACCAGGCTTCAAGTAGACTGGACGGTTTCGATTGTAGAGCAGGTCCACGGAGACCGGGAAATTGTGTAATAATATTCTGTGCGCGAACTCTTGATGGTGCTGGAGGATTTTTAGCCCACTTATACCTGTTGCGTCCTTAGTAATAAGCAGAAGTATCACCATTTGATGATGAATCAACTTCGTCGCTTGATAAATCATTTTGATCGCTCAGATTAATTTCTGAGGCCGTATTATGTTCGGAGTGTTCACTTACATTGTCTGAATCATTATTATTATAGTCACTATTAGTATGAACATTCTCAGGTGTGTCACTTAGATTATCTAGAAAGTCATAAATATTGTCCGAGGTTACTGTAGCACCGCCAATACTTAGAAAATTATCTGCCATTCTGATATAATAACTAAATTATTATAGACGTAAGTACTATCGAGGGGATAAATATGACCCCAAACCTAAATTACATGCAATCAGTTCGACGGATTTTATGCTATTAAACGGAATCCTGAACTAAGTACTTAAGAGGGAAAATACATAGAACGGCAGCGTCGTAAGCCGAACGGCGTGTCGGGAATCCCCAGAAGAGCAAGTGATGGGGTCGAATTTGACCCCACGATAGTAGTTCAGGGTTAATAATCCTCTGTCCTGAGGATTTGGCCACTTTCTTGGAATTGATTTTTACGACCTGCTCAAGAACGTCGAATTCTTCCAGGTCTTTAATTTCAGGATAACGATTCCTGAACTGGACTTGAATGCTCTCAACCATTTCCCGATCGTCGTGTTCGACACACATAACCTTAGGTTTCTCCGGGAGACTGTCCTCAAGAGGATTTCCTACCACGACCGCGGTATTTGTAACAACCGTGTTCGACCATGGTTTTTCCACAACTTGTTTCCACGCTTGGAAACTAATTTCTGACGGGAAAACTTCGACCGTCGACTCTTCGCCCGTTTGGACTCTAATTTCCCGCGCTTTGGGATTAGCTATCCCGACCGTTTGAGTTCCGATCGTCGAGACCGAAATCGATTTATTCGGTTAGCAGAATTTTTCCACCTGTTGCAGGAAGAGTTTTTCCCCCTAGTACAATTTGTCCATAAACGATTGGACCTTTTTCGTGGATTGTTTTATCTCGCGCTTCGTACTGCGGTTTGCTCTAATAAGGGCTGTTAGATACCCCCCTTCGAGGAACATTGCATTTATAAGGAGCCTAAGTTCCTCTATCGCAGCATTTGTTTCCGTCTTTTTCGCGGGCGCCTTTTTCACGGAGCTACACCGTGGCGAGTTTTCCCCAGATGAGGATTCCTCAGGGCTCGACGAAGAGCCACTAGTATTTCGGGGGGATCTTCGCTTTCGCGGCTTTAATTTTCGGGACCATGCCCCCGCGTTCTCAACATCGCTGCTACTTTGCTGCAAATTAACCTCCACAATGGGAACCATTGTGGTGGTACTAACAATAATTTATAAATTACTTTCGCGGCCAAAAGCGAGAATTCGAAGAAAGTATACACAATATAAGAAACACTTGGCAACCAGATGTTACTGCCCAGAAGGGTCTTTGCTCCCCTAGAGAGACGATTTATGGCACACAGGCCTCGGCTAAATGATCGTTTTAGGCAATAAAAATTTCAACGACTTCCCGGATCCTTTGTTTAAGACACAAAATCACCTTAATCACGCTGAAATCTCACCCACATCGCCACTTCACTAGCTTCAAAACTTGGCATACGCTATGCACAATCTGTAGACGTAAAAAAATATTTTTTCGCACTACTTTTACCACACAAAACGACAGATTTCCGCCGAAGCTATCTTACACACGTCTTGCGTAGACACTTGTTCGCACCGAACTGATCAAATAAGAGCCAACTAAATAAATTTTTATTTTTCAATTAAGGTTTTACCAACTATCACAAAAAGAAATAAAAGAGAAATAAATCATTTTTCACTCAAATATGGCTAAAAAGAGCAAATTACAAAAAATAGTGTTAGGATTATATAGACATATATGAAATTTGATCTTCTTCAGCATCTTTGCTGTTTGCTTGGGACCTTGTCGTTTTCTGCTGAGTGAACCATTCAGGCCATAGCTCTGTGTGCTTGCTTAATCAGTCATTTCTAAGCCTTCATACCACAAGTTAATTTAATAAACACTTAATAAAATCATTACGAAGGACTTTTCTTTAACAAATAGTATAAAAAACTTGTTTCATAGCCCCTTGTTTTCTTAATTTGACTTTGTGCTTTGAGAACTGTCTTATGAAACTCGTCTTTTAATGTGCTATTAATGAAATTAATTCAGATCAAAGTCATGTTGACTTACCAGTTCTTTCTTCAAAAGTAATATTTCGTAATGGTGTTTTTGTTTTAGAAGTTCTTGTTCTCGTTCTTATTCTTTTTTTAAAAGTTCATTTTCTTTTTGTTGCTCTTTGAATTCATAATATAATTTTAATTTAATTCTGTCGTTGTCATTGAAGTGTGCCACCACTTCCTCTAAAACATCTGCCTGAAAATACATTATACAACATTTAACAGATCATCATATAGATATTTCAAGGATTGGCAGTACAAGGTAAAATAGGAAGAAAACACTACTACCACTATACCTACTATGCTACCACCCCCTGATTGATATACAGGGTGATTCAAAAATCCATCACGAAACTTAAAGAGGTGATTCTACATTATAAAATAGTGGTAGAGCCTCATATAATTTTTTTTCGAAACGTCTTTGCTTTTCGAATTACAGTCCGTCAAATTTAAATTGTTCGTGTTTATTATTTTAAATTATTTGCTTACGCAAAATCCGATATGTCTGATATTTGCAGCATAGACTAAGTCGATTGCGCCCCATTATTTTAGTAAAATTTCAATTCAATTGTGTGCCACTAGAGGGCACTTTACCTACATGGAAAATTATTTTTCTGCCATATTTTTTGACCTTTGATACCTACACTCGTTTTTAACAATTTTTCCGAAAGAACCATGCAAAACCTTTAAAAAACATACTCTTTATTTAACTCGTTAAATCTAACCGTTTAGACGTAAATCGTCTTTAAAAATAATGTCGCAAATCAATTTTGCCCAATCGATTACCACCAGCTACCAGTTTAGTAGGTATCAAATTATGCGAAAACTGTTAGTTTAAAATAAAACATCAAAACGAAACTAAACAAGATTCTCAAAATGTCCCCCATTTTCTTCAATACATTTCCTAACACTTAAAAAAATGCCGCCTAACTCGATGAAAAATTCCCGGTGTTTCCCTAATAGTTTGGCACTCCTCTGTTATCCGTGAACGAAGATCCTCGAGGTCAACGACTGAAGTAGCATACACCAATCGCTTCAAATGGCCCCAGAAGAAGAAATCCATAGAATTAAGGACTGGAGACCTCACTGTTCATGCCAATGGCCCATTTCGTCCAATCCATCGCTCTGGATACGCTGCATTCAAATACTCACGTACAGGAACACTAAAGTGGGGTGGGGCTCCATCTTGGAGAAGCCACATGTCGGCCCTTATATCCAATGGCACATCTTCCAGATACAACGGGAGTCGATTTTGAAGAAAATTTAGGTATAAGTCATCAATTAATGAGCCATCAAAAAAATGGGGACCAATAAGGTAATCTCCTATTATCCCAGCCCACACATTTAGTGAAAATCTACGCTGATGTTTTGTTTCTACCACGCTGTGAGGATTACTGTAGGCATATGTGTGTATGTTATGCAGATTTGTTATGCCATCACGCGTGAAACCAGCTTCATTAGTGAATAATATAAGGCCCATTAGTTGATTGTTGCATTCATATTTAGCTAGAATCTGGTTACATATTTCCAATCGTCTTTCTAGTACTGATACCTGGATTATCTTCAATGATCTCAAGAATTCTTTCTTCTTGCTGCACAGTTCTAGCGTTTCTGGGTCTTCCCCTGTTTCCATTAAAAATTTTGAGGGAACCATATTCAGCAAGCCTCATATGCACGCTGGAAAATGTTTGAGCATGAGGGATATTTCTACTTGGATAACTGTTCAAATAATATCTTTTTGCCAACTCTGCATTACCGTTTACTCGTCCATAACAAAAATGCATATCACAATATTCCATATTTGAATACTGATTAGCCATTATTAGTTCTTTAAAGTTTAAAAATTAAATAATTTCATAAATGATTGTATTGGATGTTTTAAACTGACAGCAATTTTCAGTGTAGGTGAAGTGCCCTCTAGCGATACACAATCGAATTGAATTTTTACTAAAATAATGGGGCGCAATCGACTTAGTCTATGCTGCAAATATTAGACATATCGGATTTTGCGTCAGCAAATAATTTAAAAAAACAAACATAAAACATTTTAATTTGACGGATTGTAACTCGAAAACCAATGGCGTTTAAAAAAAAAATTATATGAGACTCTACCATTATTTTATTATGTAGAATCACATCCTTTACACTTTGAACGCCAAGCCAATTTTTTAAATTTGGTCACCACAGGCCAACATATTATTTTTACGACAAAAGTTGTATTATGTATTTTTATGAATATCTTAAAGAGTCTTTTTGCCACGTTTCTTTTTAATTCCGAATTTTGGTAGGTGTATCGCTGACGATACACTCGGCGTGGGGTGAATTTTTTTTATGCTACGCCAAGTGTATTCCTAGCGATACTCTATACCAGCTTTGTTTACATTAGTGATATTTAGAGACACTTGTTGGGAAAAATAATCAACACTTTTATAGGATGAATAAACAAATCGGTCCAATTTATTTCTCAGACTAAATAATGTCATTAGTCAATCTATGTTGCGGATAGCGACATAAAATCCCAATCGATTTATGGGCATAAATAGACCCTTGTTGAAAATTGGTTGGAAAAAAAAGTGAATGAGTAATAGTATATGAGTGATGTGTATAGTGTTAACAACCATGTCAAGGAAGAAACCTCTTACGGAAAAGGAACTAATTGCTGCATTTGAGGAGGATTTCGACGAAGATGTTCCATTGGACATGAGTGACGAAGATTCCGACGATTCCCTGCAAGATCCTCATTATAACCCTGATAAGAGTACTGATAATGATGAAGATAATGCGACAGGTGAAGAAACTTTGCTTCCTGTCTCTGTAAGCTCGACTATGCAAAAACTGCGTCAAGTTGTTGCTCAGAACGCGTCAGCAGGGGGGAAACCCCCAGCCTCCCCAGTTGACTTTGAAAACATTGTTTGGACTGATCCTACTGGAAGACAACAACATTTTCCTTTTATTGGCAAGAGTGGTATGGATCCAACAATTTCTGGAATATTGGCTCTTGCTGAACCGGTGGATTAGGTGGAAGTTAGTTTCAATTCTCCTGAATTTTGTCTTGTTCATTGGCGGCATATGGGGATGTCGTTCATGAAATACACGGCAAGTTCTCTCCAATATTTTGTAACATTCTCCGTGAATATAAAACAAATTGAGAATATCAGCGTTTGTGTATTCTTCCATTTTGATTGAAAGTTTCACTTTAATTTTGCTACTAACAGCCACCGAAAAACAAAAACGTGCAATGCAAGTAATAACTGTCATTATTTCTTTTCCATGGCCAACTACGCGAAGAATAAAAATTTACCAGAGTGAATATGTACTACTAGTTTCACATAAACTTAATTATTTCGAAAATGGTTTGGAAGAGGTATAGGTAACCCTAATACAGTTCGATAGAGAATTACATTTTCTACTTGATACTGCTTAAAGTTATAGGGTGACCCATTTAAAAAAGCCGACTTTTGCAACTTCAAAAAATGTAAATGTCAAGAGCTGAATTTTGGACACCCTGTATAATACTAAGCCATAAAACTAGTGAAAGTGTGAACCTAAGACTATGTATTGACATTCTGCAAAATATGGTGATTATGTCTTTAATAACTGCGGAGATATGCAATTTTAAAATTGGTCATTACAGAGGCACGTTTTTAATTCAAAGTCAAATATCTCAAAAACGGTAAGAACTAAGTATAGAATATTATACAGTAAATGTACCTAAAATATTACGTAGAATCTAAAAATAAAATAATATACTGGGGGTTCCATTTGAAATAAGCAAGTTACAGCTATTTCCGGTTAAACCGGAAGTGACAGCAAGTTGAAAATATTTTAAAAAAATAGTATATGTCGAACTTAACTTAACTCCAAATTTTCAAATTCGTATCACTTTTAGATCCTAGTAAACTTCTAATGAACGGTTTGGGTGAATAACCCTGTATACCAGGACAGAAAATTTGCATTGATGAAACATTGGTGCCTTTTAGAGGTCGCCTAAGTTTTAGGCAATATATTCCCTCAAAAAGACACCGTTACGGTATAAAGTTGTATAAATTATGTACCGACAAAGGATACACATGGAATATGTCAATTTACGTCGGCAAAGATAATACTGAAGATCGAACTCAGTCAGCTTCCCAAAACGTTACCATGAAACTGATCGAGGAGTTACTGAATGAGGGAAGAACCCTGTTTGTAGACAATTTTTACACAAGCATGCCGCTAGCGTATCAGTTACTTGCACAAAAAACACACCTGATAGGTACCTTGCGAGCCAACAGAAAGTACATTTCTCCGGCTGTAAAAGATGCGAAATTAGCAAAAAATCAAATCATCGCTAAAGAAACCCCAGACGGAGTGACGATTTTGAAGTGGAGAGATCAAAGGGATGTTCGAATGCTAACAACATGCCATTCGGGATCAGAAACTGTTGTTACTAGAAACAAGCATGGCAAAGAAAAGATTAAACCAAAATGTATAGTTGATTATGACCACGGCAAGTTTCTTGTCGACGTTAGTGATCAATTGGCTTCATACAACACCGCTCTAAGAAGATGCAGCAAATGGTACAGGAAGTTATTAATTGAAGTTCTTTGGGGTACAGCGCTTGTGAACGCTTCATACTTATATAATGAAAATTCAGTAAATAAAGAGAACATGAACATCACCTTATTCAGGCAGAGTGTCGTTTCGTCTCTGTTAGAAACCTCAACTAAATCGGCTTCATCATCTTCCAGAAGAAATAGTCGCGGGAATGCTGTACGTCACTTGGTAACTCATGAGGCAAAAAAAAGAGCTAGATGTGTCAGCTGCTACAGCATGTATGGCAAGAATGGAAAAATAGTCGACGGAAAGAAAAAAATGGCATCACAAGACATCACAGTGTGTGATGAATGTGAAGGAAACCCTCACTTTTGCAAAGATTGTTTCAACAATAATCACTAGCAATTAAGATTGTTCAAGATTTTTTTATATTATCCTATTATTTATAGAAGACTTATTTGTTCCTACTTTTGGTTAGAAGTGAGTTATGTTTTCTTTTTAGTTATGCAAATATATACACACAAAAAAATATTTGTTTATTTTTTTAACGATATAGAAACTTGCCACTCCCTCAGGCCAAAGTTCTCTATAGTATAGTATTTCGTCAGACCAACACTACTATATGGCAATGCTAAAGGAACGGGACGGTGAGATCTAGAGATACACCGAGTAAAAATGCAACTTAATTCAAGTGTATCGCTAGAGATACACATGGCGTTCAAAGTGTTAAGTTTCGTGATCGATTTTTGAATCACCCTGTATACAGAGTGTTTCAGAATTATGGTGACAAATCGATAGAGGTAACAGATTATTGAAAAATAAATATAGTTTACTTAATAAAAAATTGTCTTAAGACCCGTTATTTCTGAGATACAGGGTATTAAAATTCTACTTTTTTTTAGTTTATTTTAAAACTACTGGAACTATTGAAATGAAAATCGGTGTATCTTTGTTTCGTAATCCAATAAATTTGATGGGCATAATTAAAATTTTGTATATTATAGAGTGCGCTAGTTATACATAAATAGATAAATAGATAAACATTTTACCAAATATCCTTCAAGCTACCCATGCAAATTTCTAATAATACACTTAGTAAAACAGAGAAAAGAAGAAAATAATAGAAAGCACTGATTAAATTCAAACAAAATAGAATCAACTAAATATACTCGTCCAAAAGTATTTTAACAACAGGCAAATGTTGTAAACAAACAATTAATTAATGCTAAGGTGTCAAAACCAACTCATTTGAAATCTAAAAAAACGAGTTGTTTTATTTTTTTTAGGACTCTTTTAATCTAATTTCATTAATATAGGTTAAGTAAATAGAAATGTTTACTTTATTTGGAAATGCTTCTAATTAAAATTTTTGTAATTATGATAAAAATTTTAAATTATCAGATATTTCATTAATTAGATAAACAAAGGGAGAGGTGCGGCACAAAAACTAGATGTGAAGATATTTCTACTATGTTATGAGCTAAATAACTACGTATGCATTTTTTTTGAAAAATATATAGGGTGTTATATTTTTAAAGAAATATAAAAACATCGCTTATAATAGTCCGGACCTGGAATTTGGAAATTCTTCTTATCAGAGGTTCTTAGGCATAGACAGTAACATAAAACTATCAAATTTGGGGAAAATATCTCAAGCCATAAAAAAAATATAAACAAAAGAAGATTTGGATCATACCTATAAAATACTCTGTATCTTCGTTGTTAATACCCTAAGGGAATGTTTTAATAGTCAATTTGGAATCATAGCAGAACCCTCCATTCAACATTAAAGCTTGTCCCTTTAGATTCCAATCACCCTGTATATCTGTATGATGATCTATTACACTCTATATTATTTGCAGTAGTTCAACAATTAAAGAATTTACCATTTTTATTGATGTAATCTGGATTTTTTTGGTGGGTGTTGGTTGTTGGAAAACTGTGAGTAGCGGCACAAGCCAAGTAAGCAAAAGAACTCCAAACAGGATTAGCTCACGACATAGGAACAGCTTCACTGGTGACACATGTGACAGATTCTATCAAAAATTACCAACATGAAAAATAAAATGAATTGTAATGTTGGTTGCATACTAATCAAACCAATAATTTTCTTTAATAATATTTTTATATATTTTATATATTATATATTTTTTTATTTTTTTTATTGTATATCGGTTTTTATATTATAAAAATGTATCTCTTTTTTTGAATGATTCGCCTAAAAAATTTAAATATGTGAAATAATTTTTATTAGAACATTTTTGTCAAGTATTTATTTAACACGTTCACTGCTGAAAACCTGCGCACCGCATTAGGTAGCAGCTGATTTAATTTTGCTGCCGCACGAGCACGACGCGGATACGCGTCGTTAGTCTGTGAAATGTGCATTTTGTGCTTGAAATAATTTTTTTTTATATCTTGTTTAAAAATTGCGATGTAAATACATAAACATAATATGTATAAGCAATACCTAAAAATAATACTTTAATCGACTTACCTTTAACAATTAAAAAAATGCAAGTTTGGTTTTTACTTTATATTATCTGTGTATTAACATTAAGAAAAACTAAAAGAATAAAAAAAACAAACAAATAATTGTTATATTTTAAATTAAGCATAACAAATAATTCATATAATTAATTTAAAAAACAAATAAATAAAATGCTCTTATTAAAATTAATATGATGTGCCTCTTTAAAACTTTAGAAGTATTGTATAAAAATAAATATATGTAGTTTTTACAAACAAAATGCAAATACAAAATAAGGAATTTTATTTTATGACAAAAATATGACATAGAAATATTAACAAAAATAAAATTTCTAGCTTTCAAAATTTATTCAAGATTTTTATGATAGGTTTCAAAAGATAACCCTACACAAAGTCCTGGATTTTCTTCACACAGTCGGCATTCGAATATTGTGTCCTTTCGAATTTTTTTAGATGAACAAACCTTGCACCTCTTTTGTTTTGTTCCCCCTTTTAAATTTTTTTCTACGATTTTCACAGGAATATGGTCATTTCTTTTATTTACCGGTGGTGCAGGAACAGTTCTAAATTCGATTTCTAATAATTTGTTTATAACCTATAGGCGAAAATCGTATAAATTAATTTTTCTTTCCGAATACTAATTGAAAATATAAAAATAATTCAATAAAAGTTGTTGCAAAATATGTATTTATATTTTCTTATACCAACGTAATGTTTTTTTTTCACATGAATAATAGGATAACATCTGATCTCTTTCATCAACACCGTTCATATTTTCATTGTACTTGATGACTGGAAATGGTTTTATTTTCTTCTGCCCACTTCTATTTTGGCACTGTCGGAGTTCATTTTTAAATTCAGCTGAAATATAAACGACATTTCGTGAGTCTTTCCATTTGCCTACCATTATTCCATTACGGTACTTTGCTTGGCTTTCACCTTTCTTCAACTTGCATTGCATAATATCAACAGAATTTCCTCTTCTTTTTTGACGTAATGTTTCAGTACAAAAAGGTTTTTTTGTAATAATTCTTCGGCAAGTTCCACACTATTGTAAAAATTATCCATAAATAGTGAGTGTCCTGAACTTAAATAATTTTCCATCATATTCATGACAACACGTTGCACATGTCCCTTTCCTCCTTCTGATGACAACTTGCCTGTATACACGCCTATGTTGAGAACTAATCCGTTTGGCTCTGTAAGTACAGTGACTCGCATTAATATTCGGACACTATGGTATTTGTGGAAATATTAAGTTTTTTGCTAACTTATTATTAAGTAACAGTATTTACTGCGTAATCATTAGTTACAACCATGTTTCTAGTATATGTAAATACATTTTTGATCTTTGAAATTAAATTATATACAAAGATACTATCGAACAAAGAAAACAAGGCATAATTTTACTGTCGCAAAAATATTCGGACACATACCAGGAACATAATATTTGTGAGGAAAATTAATATAAACCAAAACATATAAACAAATTAATACTTCGTATGATTGCCTTTATATTGTATAACTTGTTCTAGCCGTTTTGGCATGTTTTCAATTATTTTTTTTATGTAATCTTCAGGTATGCGATGCCATTCTTCAACTAATCGTTGTTTTAACTCGTGTTTGGAGTTGATTGGCTTACTATGGACTTTGCGGTCTAAAAATTCCCATAGATTTTCTATGGGGTTGAGATCAGGTGATTGTGCAGGAGGATTTAATACTTTAGGACAATTATATAATAAATACTCTTGGACTAAACGCGACTTATGTTTTGGATCGTTGTCCTGGTAAAATTTAAAATTGTCGCGTATACCTAATTTTTCAGCACTTTTTAGTAAATTTTGTTTTAAAAGATCTAAGTACATAACTTTATTTAAATTTCCTTCAATAAATACTAATTCGCCTACTCCTACAGCTGAGATGTAGCCCCAAACCATTATACTCCCTCCGCCGTGTTTCACAGTAGGCCTGAGATTATTAATTTTTAGCTCTTCATTCTTTTTGCGCCATACCATTTTGCGACCATCAGATCCAAAAATGTTGAATTTTTTTTCGTCAGCAAATATAACGCTTTCCCAGTATGTTTTCTGTTTCACAACGAATTCATGAGCAAAGGCGAGACGTCTCTTGCGATTGACTTCCGATATGTATGGCTTTCTTCGGGCTACTCTTCCGTTGTACCCGTCTTTTTTTAATAATCTCCGAATTGTGTCAGAATGCACTTTTTTGCTACTGTACTCTAGTAAATCAGCTGTCAATTTAGGAGCACTCAGTCCAGGGTTTATTTTAATTTGTTTAATAATTTTACGACTTTCACGTTCATCAATAAGTTTCGGTCGTCCTTTTTGCGAAATTGATTCAATACGATCTTCTTGAACAAATCTTCTAATTATATCACCAACTGTACTTTTACTTACACTTAACAAATTACCGATTTCTCGATAAGATCTGCCTTTAGCGTGATGAAAAATAATTAATTGTCGTACGTCAAAAGAAATATTTTTGCCTTTTCGCCCCATAATATGAATTTTAGTAAGTTATAAGTTTGCCTTCAACGCACTGCATACAACTAACAAGAAAATTGAGTCTTGGATGCATCTCTAATCTTTTACGACCATAAAAAAGTCTGTATACAGTGTTTTTCTATTATTTTTTACCTGCATTGCACCGCACCGCATTCCGTGTCCGAATATTTTTGCGACAGTAAAATTATGCCTTGTTTTCTTTGTTCGATAGTATCTTTGTATATAATTTAATTTCAAAGATCAAAAATGTATTTACATATACTAAAAACATGGTTGTAACTAATGATTACGCAATAAATACTGTTACTTAATAATAAGTTAGCAAAAAACTTAATATTTCCACAAATACCATAGTGTCCGAATATTAATGCGAGTCACTGTACATATAATTTTATACCATACTTATGTCGCTTTTTCTTAATAGATTGTCTAAAAATGAGTCGTCCGCGCCATAGTATCACAGATTCATCCAAAGACAAATTTTTTCCTGGCTGATATATTTCATTCATGTAGGATCGCGTCCCTTGTAGATAGGTGTTACTGTTAAGTTGGATACATATTAGATAGTAGGAATTAACTTTAAGATTGTCATGCCCCTGAGGTACGACCCTGGTGGGCATTAGTTGGGGCATGGGAACTTCTCATGCCATGCCGTGTCGGTGTTGGAAATCCCCGCAATATACCGGGTCGGCATTGGAACTGCCTTTAATATACTTTGTCGGCATTTGAATTGCCCTTGATAAATTTCGTTGGCCCTATAGTGGCAGTTCCAATTTCCAGCTTAAGACGTAACGGTTTGATGCGGCGGGTGGTGCAGATGGCACCCTAGCCAGGGTACGCCCATGGTTTATCACCATGGGTTTTAGTATTTAAGATTTTGCAGGGCATGTACAAGCTCTCTTTTTCTTCTGGGTTCGGTTGTCGTTGGTTGCTCAGAAATCTCGTCCGCGCTCACTAAACTCACAAGTTACTTTATACTCTTTTTTTTGTTCACTTTACATTAATAAATGCATACTTATAGTCCTTTCCTATCTGTGATTTCATTAACACTTAAAATGATATGACATTATTTTCTACCAAAATAAAGAAAATTGAATATCCTTTTGTCTTACGTCATAAAAAACACATCATCCTATGAAAAAATCAAGAAAAGTGGAATAAAAAAGTGAAAATTAAAATTGTTATTATGAACACCCCGTATACATTGTTGGTTAAATGAATATTAATACCTGCTAAGGAAATCTTACGTGAGAATCCATCCTGAAATTATCAAAATCTAATTTCTAAGGTAACTGCGATATTAATTTTTTTATGAGGCACTGCAAATATTCGTGCATCCCAGGGTAAAAAAAAATCTAAGAACTAATACAGGTTTAAGAGGGGATTCTATCACGTGAAAAAAAATGCGGGTGGTCCCATTTAAAAAAATTACATTTTATGTCTCCCCGGTTTTTGAGACACCTTGCAGGGGTATCGCTAATTTTAAAATGTACTCTCGTTAGCTTCATATACATCTCCATAATTGATTTTTTATATCAAATCACAAATAAACTAATAGGAGTCCGAGGGGCTGTAGAATGGACACCCTGTATACTATAAAAGGATGGCGACAACTTTTTTACCATTGTTTGAATTTAGTTTCATAAAAATCGAGCAACGGATTGCAAAAACCACATATCCTTTACAACTACAATAGCAATTTACATAAGAAACACCTTGTATAATGTGGTAGGAATTAGTCTGCTTTAACAGAGGAAATCGATTTTCAGATTAATTAGATCAATATCGACTTAAATTAGCGCTCGATTTCTGAGAAATGTTTAATGATGAAAACCGCCTGGCTATATTTTTACTGCTAACCGAGATATAGTGCATTTTTCAATGTTCGGCCATTTTGAAAATTGCCTTTAACATTTTTATTTCACCATTCATTTCTGTAAACATATTCTTAAAGCACTTTTTTAAGTGCAATACAGTGGCTTACTCAAATTTTCTATATAGTTTTCCATTTCATCAGAAAAATATTTTTTAATGGAAATAATTTTTAAAGGAAAAACCATTGAGATAAAAAAGGAATTGCAGTAGGCTACTAGGCAAGCTTTTGCAGTTATTAGATCAATTTAATTAATAAAATATTTGAAATAAAAAATAAAGAAGAAAAAGCTAATGATAAGGTAATTAAAAGTAGATGGTACCTTACAGAAAAACGAATGGAAAACTTCCAAAAAAATTATGAGAAAATAATAAACAACCAAGCAACGATAGAGTCAAATGAACTTACGAATGCAGTCATAAATGCGGGTAATGAATTGTTTCTTAGAGAAACATGGAGAAATGAAAAATAAAAACCAGTGTATTGGTGGAATAATAAAATAAAAAATGCGAGGGATTTGTGCACGAGCGCCAGAAGAAAGGTGACAAGTGTGAGAAAGGGAAGGAAATTGTAACTTATAGATGCATTTCAGGAGAAGCTAAAAAACTAAAGGAAAGATTTGAAGAAATTGATAAGCATGGCAAAGGAGAGTGAACGGAAGAAGATCATAAACGAATTGGATGAGGATATATGAGGGGCAGGATATAGGGTAGTCAGTGGAAAAACTGGAAAAAGAGCATATATAAGTAAACAAAAGCAAATGGAGGAGGCAAGAAAACTGTTTCTTACAAGGTCGGAAATAGTGTGGATATATGAAAAGAATACGAAGAGTGTTACACCATTCTCTGGAGATAAAATTAGGGAGGCGGCGGCAAAACTTAAAAACAAAAAAGCGCCAGGGCCAGATAGCATACTAACAGAGATTGTCAAGCACATAATCACGCAAAACCCAACCAGCATCAGGAATACGTAAAATTATGTCCTAAGCAAAGAGAATTTACCAGTAATTTGGAAGAGAGCAGAACTGGTATTAATTAAAAAACTGAAAAAAAATGAAAATAAAGAAATAATCTATAGACCAATATATTTGACGAAGACAATGGGGAAGCTTTTGGAAGTTTTGATAGGAAAAAGAATGATGGCGGATATCGAAATGGCGGGAAACCTTTCGGATCAACAATTCGGATTTCGTAAGAGCAGAAACACAATTGATGCGTTGAAGGAGACGGTGGTAGGGACTAGGAAGGTAAAAGCAGGACACAGAAAGGTATGTCTCCTTATAAATTTTGATATGCGCAATGCATTTAATAGTTCGGATTGGAACCTGAACTAACCAAAACTGAAAGAAAAGTGGGGGTTAAGTACGTACCTGATTAATATCTTAAAATCCTATTTGTCCCACAGATATATTTTGGTTAAGGGAGAAGAGATTAAAATGTCCTGTGGAGTCCTACAGGGTTCGATTCTAGGTCCTCTGTTGTGGAATGTCCCATATAATGGAGCGTTGGAACTAGAACTGTCTGAGGGAGCGAAACTGAGGGCGTACCCTGATGACTTGTTGATAATAACTGCAAAAGATGAAATGGAATTGGAGAGTAAAATTGACATCTGTATAGGAAAGATCACAAGGTGGATGAAACAAAATAGACTGGAACTGGCGCCAGAGAAAACGGAGGCTATGTTTTTCTACAGGATTAAAAGAATAAAAGATTGGAAAATTAGGGTGGAAGGAAAGGAAATAGAGGTAAAAAAAAGTATAAAGTATCTAGGGGCCATGCAGGATGAAGTCCTCAGATTTACAAGACACATAAAATACTTAAATGTAAAAACAGCAAAAATAACAACGTCTTTATGCAGAATCATGCTAAACTGATCGATTTTGAGATCAACCCGGAGAAAGATATTGTTGGGAGTCCTGCACTGTGTGATCCTGTACGCGGCGTCGGTGTGGGGGAAGTGATAAAATATAGAAAGTACAAGGACATGCATAAAAAATACAAAGAAAGATAGTACTGAGAGTATGCTCTGCGTATAGAACGGTATCCACAGAAGCAGCATAGATTGTAGCCGGTGTCATGCCGATTGACATATTGATACGGGAGAGGGTGGAAATATACTGCGCGACAAAGAAAGGTAAACACCCATTAAAGATAATTTTATTTTGATAATTTTTTTTGTACGTGTTCAGTACCACATACTTATTCAATGATTACATTTTCAGCAAGATCAGAGGAAGAACTTCATTTTTTTTTCAATAGTGTGTTGAGCATCCACGGTTCCTTATACACTCATTGATACGCCTGGGCTCGGATCTAATAAGATTGCCAATGTCTTCTTGAGGTATCTCATTCCAAGCAATCTGAACTTCATGAGTAAGGGCTGCTAAAGTCTGTGGAGGGTGCTGTAAATTCAACAGTCTGCGGCCAATCATGTCCCAGACATGTTCAATAGGAGACAGATCCGGCGATCGAGGTGGCCAGGGTAAACGGTTGATTTGATGTTGATCCATGAACGTTATTGTTTGCCTAGCAACATGAGGTCTAGCATTGTCTTGCTGGAAAATAGCATTCGGGATAGTTCGAAAATATGGAATCACATATGGCTCCAACACTTCTTGGATATAGCGTTGGGCAGTCATGTTGTCTCTAATGAAAACTAGGGGTGACCTGCTACCATATGCGATAGCACCCTATACCATAACGCCTACAGTACGGTGGACATGACGCTCTCTGTCAAATTTTGGATCTCGCCTTTCACCCCGTCGCCTTCTGACCCTTGCCCGACCGTCGTTCATCCCCAGACAGAAGCGGGATTCATCACTAAAGATCACCTGAGTCCATTCTTGGTCCCACTGAATCCTCTCTCTACACCATTGTAAGCGGTTAGATCGATGTTCGCGAGTGAGAGGCAGCACCCAATGCGGACGATAGGACAAAAGGCCAAAACTTCGTATTCGGCGATATACTGTACGCATATCAACCCTATTCCCATGTTCTTCAAACCACTGATTTGCAATAGCTCGACTGCTGCTAAATCGGTCTCTAAGAGCCAAAAGTCGCAATCGACGATCTTCGCGCTCTGTGGTTCCTCTGAGTCGCCCAGTGCCTCTGGCTCTGTGCCCACGGCCTTCCTGAGCCCACGCCTGGTAACACCGCACTATGGTTCCTAAGGATCTGTTAGTTCTTCTAGACACTTCTCTGACCGACAGACCTGCTTTGCGAATTAAATGAGGCTCTCTTTGAAATGGGTTTAAAAAAAACAGTGAAACTTTATTAAGGAATTAGGGTGGTTTACATTACACGACACATTAGAACGAACAGCAAGTATGAATTGATACAGCTTTGACACGATCTTAAGTGGCGTAATGCAACTTAATACTAGTCTAAGTACTTGGCAATAACTAATGAATTAATGAATCCTTGATCTTACATTGGCATAGTATATATATTATAAAGAAAGCATAGTCAGCACTTTGTCTATCACTTAATTCAGTTTAGGGATATTTTTCGCGCAACCCAACAATCCGCCCTCTCTCAAAGTCACTAAGCTGACGGATCTGTTCAATTCTACGCACTCTAGGCATAATGAGTAAAAATTATGACCGATTGCAACACACTTCACAAAAGTTGCGATGCAAATGTGAACAAAAATGTTTAAACAAAATTTTATTTTTTTAAGGAACGACCCATGGAAACTTAAAGAAAATTAACAGATAAACTTGAAATTTTGATCATTTCTTTTTTTTTTAAGATAAGTCAACATGCAAAAAATTATCAAAATAAAATGGTTTTTAATGGGTGTTTACCTTTCTTTGTCACGTAGTATATTAAAGGGAATACCCTTTCTTGATTTAATTTCGATTTTTACGTCAACTGTAGATAACTTTAGTTTTTCATCGCGTCTTGAACAGTCTACAACAAATAGAGCATGTTTTTTGAAAGATTCGTAATCAAGTAAGGGAAGTTTTCTCTCAGTCAAATTAGCAAAGGTTAGAGAAAATTCTGAGTAATTATAGTGTGCATCAGCATAATCGTTAATAACAAAATTTAGGTTTAATCTTTCGTACTAATATATTCATAGTTTAAAAATAATCTAATATATGATATACCTAAATGGTTAAAGGGAGTGTAAGGATTTGTACGCAAAATGTGCCCCAAGAGATATCATGTTCAATTTTTCACCAAAGGTTCCTATGTTTACGAAAAACTACCTGCCAAAATTTCAATCTCCTAGGCCTCACCGTGTGGGGTTGACAAAGGGTTATAAGCAAAAACTTTAAATTGAGATATCTCTGGAACCGCTCATCGTACAACGTGGATTCAAACATATGTTTCTAACATATCCTCTGTCCCCGTTACCATTTTTTTTTCAGATTTTTCAAGTAAGGGCAAAGGACTGAAAATTAAAAAAATAAAAGTTTTTTATTACTTTTGTCTACTTATTGGTCTGGTACACCAATCATAATTTTACACCGCGTAGAGGACATTTCGAAGCACCTACTCAATTTTTTTCAGATTTCTAAAAAGGGTACTTGGCACCTAAAACCGAGAAAACCCGCCAACGAACCCTTGCATTTGAGTTTGATAATTTTCATAACATTATCAATTTTATTAAAGGAGTTATAAGTTACCCCTACAATAGATATAATAATTATATAAGTATATAAATGAAAAAAATGACCGACACACCAGATTGAAATCAACCTATTTTTAACTTCCGAGGGAAGTCAGCGACATTCGGTTTCTGAAAGTAAAGTATGAATGAAATTAAGTCGGATCCTAAGAAATTGTCGAAGACTTTAGTTATTCTATGTCACTGTCCTCTTGGACACCTACAAAACCATTACACTTATACATTTTATTTAAAAATTCGGCAAGTTTGATAATTCTGGCTAAATATCGGCCATGTGATAATATACAGGGTGTTTTTAAATTATGGTGCCAAATTGATATGGAAGGTAGATTACATCATTTTATTCCAGAAATTCTATATAAATGTGTGTCCAAAAATGCTTAATAAAAAAGATACAGGGCGTTTTATGATAGTTTGGAAAAACATATTTCTATTATTTTTTTCCAAAGGGCTTTTGTGATTTTATTGAAAGTTGGTACACAAGATGTGGCCGATGGGTGCAACAACTATTGATGAGTACATTATTTTTAGTTGCTATGGTAACCAAATAACAGGGGTGGCCTAGAAATTTTTTCGATAATTTTTTTTGTGCGTGGACAAAATGCATATTTGGTCAGTTTTTCTTAGAGTTTGTTTAAAAATACACAAAAAAGGTACTCTGGTTTAAAACCGATAACGTACTCTGTTTTCGAGAAAAATGACTAAGTATGAGGCACTGCAATCTGCTCATTTTATTTATTATTTTCTGTTGACAAAGTCAGTGGTTTAAATTAAAAAAATTATAAATAAAGAAACTAATAACAACAAAACATACTTAACAAGTGTCAATTTACAAATTGTTTGAAATGTCTTCCACCTCTACGAATACAAGCTCTGACTCTTTTGAGGAAGTTAAATTGTACTTTTTCTATACTTCTTTCGTTTTGTTTTATCTCCGCAAATACATCCTCAATTCTTTGCCTTAAAAAGTTTTCATTCGGGATTGGCCTACTATACACTTTCTCCTTTACATTACCCCATAGAAAAAATCTAAAGGATTTAGATCGAGGCTTCTTGGTGGCCATTTTTGCGAAGCATCATGTCCACGACCAATCCACTTAGTAGGAAAAGTATTATTTAAATGTCTTCTGACATTTATGGAGTAGTGGGCAGGAGCACCATCATGCATAAGCCATATTTTTTGACGTGTTTGCAAATCGATATGTTCCAATACTTCTGGAAGTTGGTGCGTCAAGAAGTTTAAATAATGACCACCATTTAAATTTTGAGGTAATTCAACAGGGCTCAAAATTTTAGTTCCTAAAATGCCCACCCAGAAATTTATTTTCAATTTATTTTGGGACTGAGTAACTACTGTTTCTCTGGGATTTTCTTCACTCCATTTATGATTATATCTTGAATTGAAAACTCCATTTTTTGTAAATGAAGCCTCATCTGTCAATAGTATATTTTTCGCAAAATCTGATTCACGTTATATTTTATGGAGAACCCAATTACAAAACGTTGTCCTTTTTTCAAAATCCGTTGGCAGCAGTTCTTGTACTTGTAATAGGTGGTACGGATATAAGAGTTGCTCTTTAGCTACTCTCCACACTACGGAATGCGGTATATTTTGCATAGCACCTATTCTTCTAGTACTTAACGTATTATCTTGTTCAAAATGCCTTAATATCTGCTCTTCATTTTCAACAGTTCTTGTTGTACGCGGTCTGTCAGCATTTTTGTTAATGTTTCTCAAACTTCCTGTCTCTCTAAGGCGAAGGTCAATTGAAACAAACAGTTTTCTTGAAGGAATTCTCCTATTAGGATATATCTCTTGATAATATCTTCTTGCTGCCCTTGAATTACTATCACATTTACCAAAAATTAAATGCATATCGGTAAGTTCTTGGAAAGTGTATCGTTCAGCCATTGCTATTAAAAAAAATTACAACATTTTTAGAAACGAGCAACATGACAGGGATCTAAAAGACTGACTTTGACAACAGAAAATAATAAAAAAGCATGGCAAGCTAGATATCCGGAACCTAAATGCAATGGTAGATGAGCAGTTTGCAGTGTCTCATGCTTAATCATTTTTCTCGAAAATAGAGTACGTTATCGGTTTTAAACCAGAGTACCTTTTTTGTGTATTTTTAAACAAACTCTAAGAAAAACTGACCAAATATGCATTTTGTCCACGCACAAAAAAAATTATCAAAATAATTTCTAGGCCACCGCTGTTATTTGGTTACCATAGCAACTAAAAATAATGTACTCATCAATAGTTGTTGCACCCATCGGCCACATGTTGTGTACCAACTTTCAATAAAATCACAAAAGCCCTTTGGAAAAAAATAATAGAAATATGTTTTTCCAAACTATCATAAAACGCCCTGTATCTTTTTTATTAAGCATTTTTGGACACACATTTATATAGAATTTCTGGAATAAAATGATGTAATCTACCTTCCATATCAATTTGGCACCATAATTTAGAAACACCCTGTATAATCGCGGCTATATGGGAACAGCAACCGACAGTTCGTTTGCCATTTGCACAATTACAGCAATATCTGCTTATACCAGATACTTTATTTTGTTCTGGAATATACTCTACAAAACAAATATACGACTTCCTATTGACATGTCGAGAATGACATTGCATTTTCAAAATATTGTTGCTTTTTTTTAAATAATTAATGTTGATTGAACCATCTTCATTTACTACTTCTGCTAGGTAAGATAGAGCTTGTAATAATTGATAAGACCCAGTGAATAGAATTTTAAGTTCAGATTCTGTCAGCTGAGGGAAATTATCTAAAACGTTCGAGGTTATCTGAACAAAAGGAACTTTTTTGCGAGCCCATCCCTCATTTTCAACTTCTATGGATAAAGTATTTTCAGTATCCACAAGAGATTTCATCCTTATCATTATTGCTTCGCTTGTATCTATATCAGATGTTAATCGTTCTCCAAACTGATTTTGCAAGAAAAAAGCAATTCTGAAGTAATTACCAATTTTGGGAATGATTTTATTATCTATCTTACGGTCCAATAAATGATACTTTTGTTTTAAGATTCCGTGTACGGCTTCAACTACCCATCGATATTTAGTCACCAATCTGGATTGATTCGATTCGGCACTGGTTAATTGCTTCCGTTTTCCTTTCAGAGCTGACATAGATACTACATAACCCTTGTTTTGTAAATATTCAACCACATCCCGAAATCTTCTATCAAGTATAAATATATCATTACCCCTCATTAAGTGGGATAATCCAGCATTTTCGTTTTCCATGATCGTTTTTAGAATTAGTGCATCATTCTCATTAGCTGTATAAGGACCGAGCATATCGACAATGTATCCGTTGGTTGTACATATAGTAAAGGGCTTGCATAAAGGTACTTTCTTCTGCCCTGAAAACGATTTCCTTTGATACTCATTGTTTGTGCTTTTCTGATGTCGGGCGTAAGTCCCGTCACATATTAACATTAAAGCAGTGTCAGTCTCATATAATTGTCTAGCTAATGGGCTCGTTTCAAGCATGATTTTTTCTTTTGAGGTGTGTTTACATCCAAACTGTTTTGATATAATATCCTGAATAAAAGCTTTCCTTACCGATTTTACATACTCGAATACAATCCATTTGTTTGATAATTGTAAAATGGATGCAACTAATTCATGTGAATTGCCCGTTTTCAGTTTAAACAAAAACGTAACTATTGCCTGCGTCGTGGTTCTATTGCAAGAATTTTTCAGGGACGTTAACATTTCCTTTCATTTTATGACATTTTCCCAATTTAAGCTCGTAAACAGTTTTAATTGTTCTTCTGGCATCGAAAAATCCGCAACCTTATCAAGAAGAGCTGCGTCACAGTTAACTGTTAATTTTTCCATTAGTTGAAAAAGCTCATCGCAATTAAGCTCTGAAATATTGGAATACACTTGAATCCGATTTAGATCTTCTATAAAAAATAAGTCATTAATCAAGTGACTTAGACAACATCGGTTGTCCGATGGAATAAAAATTCTTCTTTTCACATAACATTGGAAACGAGCTCTCTCGGGAATTGTAACAAAATTATTTGTACATACACGGATGATGCAATATCTGTGGGTTATCACAGTTCTATCTATTTCCATGCATCGGTTTGGCAGGAACATGCTGCTCATTAGTTGTTGAACATTTAGCTGTGACATCGCTGAAATCCTCAGGTGCGGAAGTATTTGAATCACTGTCATAAATGGAAACATCTACCTCACTTAACCTTTCGGAGGTCGCGCTTAAATCGAGACATAAAAGGTCGCACGCGGACTACTATTCCGCTATAGATTATAGATAAGATAGAATATAGATTTCAGTCCTAAACAGTTTGCTGTTCGACGAAAACACTTTTGTGCTTTCTTAACCAATTATTTATTAATTTTTAAACAGGAAATAAAATGTAGTATTCTATTATTGTTAAACATAAAAACTAAACAAATTATTCTACTATATAGCAAAAAATGAAGTGAAACTAATTCTAGAAAACGAATGTCTAATTCACTTTCTTCTTCTACAGCAGAACACTCATTACAAATATTTAGTGAGTGCTCTAAACATAAAAATTTTCTGCATTTAATACATGAAAATCGCGTAGGCCGATTTTTTTTTTCGGTCACAATAGACGCAACGACCACGGACATTCGCCGCCGCAGCAGCGGGTTCCGGATTGGCATGGATCCCCAAAATGCTTCTTATTCGTCGTTTCAAAATATTTGAAACATTTTGCGTTACACGGCGTCGAAGGTGGCCTTCTATTAGTTGGAATGATAATCGTCGTAGAAACTGACGTCTTCTAACGTTCCATGTCGAGTTATTGATGGAATATACGACGTATGAATTAATTCCTGCTACATTGAGAAGAGAATAAAATAGCACCATGGGCCATCTCCGAGTGTTTCTCGAAACATCATAAGCCGCACATAGTTTATCAACGCAGTCCACTCCACTTTTGGTGGCGTTATAATCCAATATTATTTCGGGTTTTCCTATGTTTTCGTCAATTTTGCCATCGTGATGTGTGCTCGATACCAACAGGACATTTTTATTTCTTTTTGAAATAAAAGATACAAGTGTAGCATGGTTATGAAAAGCAAACATGCTTGATAAATTAGGACGATTTGTAGGACGGGTAAACTCTTGCGGCAGCTCTCTCTTGTTCTTTCTTATTGTACCAATAAGAGTCAAGTTAAAATCCTTTTTCAAAATTTGAAGAAGTTCCATGCTGGTAAACCAGTTATCCACTGTGATATTTCTGCCAGTACCTTTTATCGGGTCGCAAAGCCTCATAACCACATCTTTTGGCGAATTACTAAATGAAATGGAAACTTCTGGTTGGCGACCAAGGTAAACCTCTAAATTCACGGTGAAAAATGTTTTTGAATCGACTAGGGCGAACACCTTAAGTCCATATCTAGCGGGCTTGCTAGGTATGTATTGCCGAAAGCTGCATTTTCCCCGGAAAGCTTCGAGCTTCTCATCAATGGTCACGTTCTCAAAAGGCACATATGCAGCTTTACATTTTAAGACAAAATCAGTAAAAACTTCCCTTATTGGAGCCAGTTTATCATACTGCTGTCTGTCGGATCGTGTGGTCCCATCATCAAATCTTAGATGCTGCATGAGGAAACGAAATCTTTGTTGAGGCATTGTCAGTCGAAACAGCTCCACTCCTGTCCCATTTTGTCCCACATTTCGTCGAGATTTAGTAGATTAGATTTTAGAACTCCAGATAAATACAGAAGTCCAATAAGTGCTTTAACTTCAAATAAATCAGTAAATTTTGCATTTTTTTCTCTTTGGTAATTATCTCGATTCCCTAGTATATGCTGATTTGTGTGAATTACAATATCGTTGAGAATTTTATCCGAAAAAAGTGACTAAAAATTTCTGATTCTTTTTTTACGTCTTTTAGACAAGTTTTGACACCTGGAAGATCTTTTATAAGATTTTCTTTTCGAGTCCTTCCATATCTTGCTATTGGATGTTTTGACCAAATTGTTGTTTTGTCTTTACCAGTGAAAGTAGGCCCCTGTATTGAAATTTCTTCACCACTTTCAGAATCGGAATATTCTTGTTCGGTGCTGCTATCAATACGTTGTGGTTCAACCAGATCTCCCAATCTTCCAAATCTTTGTCGTCATCGTCAAAAGTATCTTGTGGTATATCTTCCCACAAACACTCTTCCATAAGTTTTTTCAAATGGTTCTGTTCGTCTTCCCAAGAACACATCTAAAAAATTAATAGTCCGTAACATTTAGATGTCATTTTTGAAGAAAAAAACTAACTTACCTTATTTAGTAACACAATTTTAACTTAGTTGTATACTTTTATTAAACACAAAACTAATGCAAGGAAGGTCGTATGGGGAATTACCGTCCGCAATGAAGAAAGTACCGAGACGAAACGCACAAAATGACGTACAAAAGCGCATGCGCCACTATTAACGCATTTTATGAGACTACTGTGCAGCGCCACATCAACAGGTGACGCATCATGGAATTATTTTAAATATATTAATATTGCGGAGTGAGACTCCGCGCGCGACCCCTGAAAGTTTAAAGGATTACTATCAGTGCTATTTTTAGCTATATCGTTTTGAACTTCCACAACGGCCTTTTTTTTCTTATAAAAATAAATACGACATCATCCGCAAACGACGTTTCCCTCTTGTACGGGAATACAAAATACTTTTACATATGATGACACATCTTCAGGATTGCTGATAACTTTTGATTTTCCTTTCACTTTATTCACTGAACGAGAACAAATTGGACACTTTGCACTCCGAATGGATGTTGAAGTCGAAGGTAACGAATCCATAATTGAAAAAAAATTGAATTGTATTTAGTAGTTTTAATAGGAGATCTGTTTTCCGCCGAATACTTTCTCTGTCTGTTGTCGACCCAGGCCGTAAAATCTCCAAGCATCCCATATTTGCCAAGCTACATAAACAATTAAAAAAAAGGATCAACATTAATATACCTGTATATCCAAAGGTTTGAAATACCTAAAAATAACATATGTACACCCATATTATTCTGAAAATATTTATTATTATTAATTCTATATCGTTTTTGTACAAATACAAGTTTTTTCATTTCAAAGTATTATGGGGGTAGACAATAATACTATTTATACCATATACAACAAAGCACCAAGGCTACTATTTTGGAAACGTATATTGACTGTAAATAAGGTTCGTTGGCGGGTTTTCTCGGTTTTAGATGCCAAGTACCCTTTTTAGAAATCTGAAAAAAATTGAGTAGGTGCTTCGAAATTGTCCTCTACGCGGTGTAAAATTATGATTGGTGTACCAGACCAATAAGTAGACAAAAGTAATAAAAAACTTTTATTTTTTTCATTTTCAGTCCTTTGCCCTTACTTGAAAAATCTGAAAAAAAATGGTAACGTGGACAGAGGGTATGTTAGAAACATATATTTGAAACCACGTTGTACGATAAGCGGTTCCAGAGATATCGCAATTTAAAGTTTTTGCTTTTAACCCCTTCTCAACCCCAAACGGTGAGGCCTAGGAGATTGAAATTTTGGCAGGTAGGTTTTCGTAAACATATAGGAACCTTTGGTGAAAAATTCAACATGATATCTCTTGGGGCACATTTTGCGTACAAATTCTTACACCCCCTTTAGTGACTTCGATAGTAGCTTTATTCTTTGCTTCTGTTTGGAAAGCAATAACGAGGACAGACCACATTAGTAGTAGTTTTCATACTCCATATTTCTTTCTAGAACTCTCATTAAGGGTGGGCAATCCATGTAGTTCCCATTTTCTAAATAACATTAGAATGGGTTTATCATTCTTCATTTGTTTTAATAATTCAGTTTTGATGATGTCGTTAGGTACTATGTGTTTTACTTTTAATTTGATACTATTTATAGAAATTTTAAATTCAGTCTCGTTGGTGGTTGTGATCACACAATTATTATCGTTCCTGGATCTGATCAATTGTAAGTTATGTTTACCATACATACAGTATTGGCCATAAGTGAACAAACACATATATTTTTTTAAGTTAACATAATTAACTTTCTTAAAAACAGTTTCAAATTGAACCTTATTTTTTTGTGAATAGTATAATAAAAGCCCTTTTTAAAAATTAACAAATAATTCTATATTTCTTATCAATAAAAAAAAATCCATAAAATATCATTTTTTGCTTGGACAAAAGTGGATGAACAAAAATTAGAAATTTATTAAAAATTGTAAAAAAAATCTCAAAGTAAAAAAATTATATTTTCTTCTGATTTACTCAATCATTGCCTGTGTAATTATTTTGTGTAGTATCCTTTATTTGCAATAACATCTTGACATTTCTTTGGTATTGATTCTAAAAGTCTATCAATAACCGATAATTTCATCTGGACCCATTTTTCGCTTAAAGCTTGGAATATTTCATCCTGATTTTTGTAGTTTTTTGTTCTTATTTTACTATCTAAAATTTCCCGTAAATTTTCTATCGGGTTAAGTTCTGGGGACTGCGATGGCCATTTCATCATTACGAAAATGCTTTATTAACTGTGCTGAATGCTTATGGTCGTTATCTTGTTGGAAAATAAATTTTAATAGCATATTGTCTTCTACATAAGATAGCATTTGCTTTTGTACAATATCCTTGTAGACAAATCTATCCATTATTCCTTCAATGTGGTGTAACGGACCCATACCATATCCTGAGAAGCAGCCCCAAACCATTACTGATCTTCCACCATGCTTTAATGTTAGTTGAGTGTACTTTAGCATTAATCTGGTATTTGGTGGTCGCCATACGTCTTTGGTACCCTCAGATGAAATTAAATTAAATTTAGATTCATCGCTAAAACAGACTTGTTTCCACTGGCTTACAGTTCAATCTTTATGTGCCTTAGCAAATGATAATCGGGCCTTCACGTTTTTTTTGGAAAGCAAAGGTTTTTTCACAGACCTTCGCGAAAATAACTGAGCATCCACTAGCTTTCGTCTGATGGTTCTCGAACTTGCTGTGGGCATTCCAAATTCTTCAATTCGTGGAGTAATTTTTCTTGGCCAACCTGACTTTTTATTTGCCTCGACACTTCCACGTTGCTGATATTTTTTTATAATCATGCATACCACAGATCTGGTAAGACTAAATTGCTTAACAATATTTGCTTGGCGTTCACCATGCGCGTATGCTGCTACAACTCGTGATTTTAAGTCATCCGACAAATTAATACTTTTTGACATTGTGAAAATTAAATTGCGTTTATACATCTCAACATAAACGTATCACAAAAATATTGAAATAATAAATAATATCCTCCGAAAAAACTTATTTGTCCAAATAAACTGAAATAAACAAATATATTCATCCACTTTGGCCAAGCAAAAAAATTACATTTTATAGATTTTTTTTTGTTGATAAGAAATATGGAATTTCTTGTTAGTTTTTAAAAAAGGCTTTTATTATACTATTCACAAAAAATAAGGTTGAATTTGAAACCGTTTTTAAGGAAGTTAATTACGTTAACTTAAAAAAATATACAGGGTGTCCTCGAATCGCGTGGCCAAAATGTTACCGCAGATTATTTAAATAAAAATAAGTCGATTTAACTAAATTTGCCTCAGTCTAAAAGTTGATAATCACGAAGTTACAGGGTGTTAAAGTTGAAAAAATAAATCGCATTTTCTTTAATATCTTTCAATTCCTTTGAGTTAATTTCACGAAATTTCGTATCTGAGGGTGTTTTAGAATGCGAAATTCAAATTTATTAACCATTTAGTTGTATTTTGTAGAGGGCACCACAAGCGACCATTAGGACACATTTAAACCTCTGCAACTTTTTTGAGCCATAATGTATGTCATTTTGGCATTGAAAAATCTTTTTTCCTACCTTTTATACTTAGAAAAGGTATACTTTATTGAAGTCGCTAGAAGCAACGGTTTTTGAGAAAAACGCATAATTCTAATGCGCCGCACATCTGCGTTATCACTTTTAAGTAAATTTTTAAGTAAACTTAGTTGGCTATGTTTTTTAGTTGACATTTTAAATTTATTCCTCAAATATCAGTTTTTTCTTTCACTTCCTGTTGATTAATAGCCATGACTATGGCTAATAATTTCACTTATTCTGAAATGGTGGATATGCTGTTAATCTATGGACTTTGCCGTTGCAACGGTCAAAAAAGTATACGAGTTTACAAGGAAAAATATCCTTTTCGTAGAATTCCAAATCGGAAAACTATTATCATTATTTTTGTTTTATCTTTAGTAATAATTGTTTTTGAAAAACTTTAACACTTTTTTTTTGAACGGGAATAATTTTAAGTTAATTTACATGCATCATCAGCTTTACATGCGTTTTTCTCAGAAACCGTTGCTTCTAACGACTTCAATAAAGTATACCTTTTCTAAGTATAAAAGGTAAGAAAAAAGATTTTTCAATGCCAAAATGACATACATTATGGCTCAAAAAAGTTGTAGAGGTTTAAATGTGTCCTAATGGTCGCTTGTGGTGCCCTCTAGAAAATACAACTAAATGGTTAATAAATTTGAATTTCGCATTCTAAAACACCCTCAGATACGAAATTTCGTGAAATTAGCTCAAAGAAATCAAAAGATATTAAAGGAAATGCGATTTATTTTTTCAACTTTAACACCCTGTAACTCCGTGATTATCAACTTTTGGACTGAGGCAAATTTAATTAAATCGACTTATTTTTACTTAAATAATCTACAGTATCATTTTGGCCACGCAATTTGAGGACACCCTGTATGTGTTCATCCACTTATGGCCAATACTGTAGCTGGATGATAGTCCTGACAAATTCCCAAAAAATGACTGAGGGGAATCCGCATAAATAAAGTCCATCTGCGTTCACGCTAGGATTATCAGGAAAACTTCAACTGGCTACCTTCAAGTATTTAGAATCTTCCAGGTTGTAGCATAAGTAGCCTGGAGTTAAGCTGACTATTCCCGGATCTTTCACATGTTCGATTTCAATACCGTTTAATCATATATAATAGTGTCAAATAAAAATCCTCCTGCATTGTTAACCAATTGTACTTCTTCGTTGCCTTTAATCTTATTAAGTTTACCGTTAATGGATAATGCAGCATCATACAAAAGTATTCAAGATTCATTTCTGTTAATGGAGATGTCAATGATGTCATTGTTTTCAAAATATTTGGTAAATGGTAAGTAGGTTGGAAATTCTATATGGTTAATAGAATTATCTGTTAAGGGGCTTCTGTATAGATTTAAAATCTGGCTTGACCATATAGCCAATAGATTCGAGAAACAGTTTGTTTTCTAAAGTTAGGTTTCCAGCTAGTTTTTTACTCGAACGTTGGCGTTTGAATACTGAGTGAAATGAGATATCCCGACTTCTTTTATAGGGTTTATTAATTAAAACCATTTTTTCAATTCTAAACGTATAATTATTTCTTCACTTCTAAAATTGGCCAAATTAGAATTTTGGTCTAAGACTTTCAAAGTGATGTTACTGATTTTCGATCTGATGACTGAAAAATTTATTAAGTTTTTTGGTATTTTATCAATGAGAAATCCTAGATCAGAACTTATGGGAAATTTGTAAATCGTATGTGAAGGTTTATTATTGTAGTAAGTTCTTCGTGTTATATTAGTATCTATGTGAATTGTTCGAACTTTTACAATCTTCACGGGAAGGTCAGATTCATGTACTTTTTCACGCATTAAAATCCTTTTAGAGAATCTCAGAAGTGTAGCCAATGAATTTTCTTGCGTGAAGTCAATTAGCAAAATGTTTAAGAAATATTTCACATTTTAATCTATTATTGTTGGGTTTCAAAAAGAAAAAAGATTTTTTATTCTTTTTATGAATGATGTTATGGTCCACTGATCTTTGCTCTAATTGTGTTTGAAGATAATTATTAATATCTGTTATTTCATATGAGCCGGGTGGTATTTTTATACTGTAAATTTCCTTCTTATCAAGATCGCGATAATAGAAGATGTTGTTGTCTTCCTCGATATTTGGAATCAAATTATATGAATGGAAATCAATTAGACACAAACCGTATTGATAATTTGGATCTAATTCTATTGGAATAGGAAAATCTATAGACAGCGTTGATTGACAATCTCTTAAGGTGAATATTAAAGACATGACTAAAATTTATAAAGCAACTTTATTTAATTTACATAAAAATTTAATACACAAATGACCGCAATTGTAAGAATCGAAAATCTGATTCTGTTTTTTATTATAGAACACATTTGCATTTTTTCCAAAATAATCAGCAAGTTCAATTAATGATTTGAGATTTCCAAAACTGTTATAATAATTTACAGTATCACCACGTTTTGAGTAAGCTACCCAATGTGTACCATCATGTTCTGACGAATCAAAGTAAACTATGCCGTTCTCATTATATTTCATCGTCTTTGATAGTTCATTGTGTGTAAAGACTCCTCTAAAACATGGTAAACGTAATTTTTTGACATATTTCAAAATTTCATCATAGTTAGATAAAGCATGTGGAGGTAAATTTATTGGAAGTTTTTTCTTTTAAATAGTACAAATTCTTTTGAAGATTTTTAAGATAAAATTCTGAACCCTTTTTACCAATTTCTCGTTCAGTCATTGTCGTCGTCGACCCATCATGAATCATTTTGTTTATAGCATTTTTTATATCAATAATATTTTTAGCTACTGTGAGAAAGCATTTCCAGCAAGAGCTCCGAGAACCCCCAAAGCTGATAATATTGGTAGGAAAGGTAAAATCCCACCATACTTTTTTCTTTCAAAAGGGACAATGCGAGGAATTCGAATTTTCTATTTGCGTCCAGCTTTTTTTATTGCAGCACGAGCTGCTCGAAGATTAAGGAAAGAACTTTTTCTTAGCGTTTTGTCATTGTAGTCATCAATAGACCACTGATTCTCTTTCAGTAATTTTTGTAGAGACTTCGAAACAGGTCTAAGAATACTTTTATGGAATGATAATGGTGATTGTTTTTTGTTTTTACCCCCATTTCCACTTTTCTTTTTACTTTCATTGCGTAAATGACTAATCAAGCAGCACTTTTTTCATCAAATGAAGAATCTTTTGCTTTTACAAGTTCCCACGCTTGATGCTGCGACTCTTCATCAGCTTTATGCCTATCTATCAGTGCTTTATTCTCGTTATATGCAATATCGTATTCCTTGCACGCTTTATTCAACGAGTTAATTTCAACGTCTCCTCTGACTAAACGCTTTTTTAGATCGGTTCTAGGACCGCAGTAGTTATAACCAGGTAAATGTAGTTCCACAGATAATTTGTTTATTATAGAATTGATTAGTCCGAATCCGCTATGTTTACTGAATATTGACATCACCACAACTGAAAAAATTATGAATGTATTGGTATATACATGATGGTCCAATTGCTATGGGCCACTATTGCTATCTTCTAAACCATGAACGTTACAAGTTCGGTTAAATAAGACAAAAGTTGTCAAATTTGATGACAAGTTAAGATCTCGAGACACTGTTACCAAAATTTGTTCGGTCTCGGAAATATTGGGAAAAAACGAAATTTTGCCAAAAACATTTTTTGTAAATAAACTAAAAACTAAGGGTTTTAGAAAAAAAAATGTCTCATAAAATTTTATTGGTTTTTAAAATTCTATACATTAACGTTAAATTTTAAAAAATGGCACTTTTAGTTTCTGAGATATCGACACTAACTTCAATTTTTAAAATGCGGACCTGGATTTTTTTTTGTTATTTTAAATGCATATTTTATCCTAATTTCACTGATGTATCACATGTTTACATTTGCCGACGTTTCGTTAAAAAAATGTATCACTAGGGTTTATTCCTTAAAAAATACGAGTCCGACCTTAGATTTGAGTTATAAATTACATGTAGGCACACTTGTTACAAATAATTACAACTCTTTAGAATATCCCCCATTACTTTGAAAACATTTTCTAGCATTTTTTATAACTCTTTTTTGTAAATTATTTAACATAATAGACGTCAGTTTTTCACAGGCGGTTCGAATTTTAAAAATAAAGTTATCCAAATCTACGGGGGGTGTTTGATAGACCTGATCTTTAATAAAACTCCACACCGAAAAATCCATGGGCTTGATATCTGGTGATCGAGGTGGCCCGCTTATAGGACCATTGTTTTCAATCCAAGCATTGGGTTTTCAGGTATTTAGATATCTAGTGCAGCGACGATGACAATGTGCTGGAGCACCATCTTGTTGAAAATACTTAAAATTTCGTAACATATTAAGGCGAAAATCATCTAAAAGTTCTTGTAAGGTGTCTTGTAAAAAATCTAAATATCTAGCTCCAGTCAGATGCTTATGAAAAAAATATGGATCCACAGGTTTTTTGTCTAAAATTTCCAGCTACACATTTACGTTAAATCTCTCCTGGAATACCGTTTCTCGATGAATATGCCGATTTTGTTAGGACCAGTAGTAGTTGATGTTTGGATCGAACCATCCATTGTTGTAGAAACGACATTCATCAGACCACAAAATCGTTTTACAAAAATTGACATCTTGCCTTTTTTTGTTTATTAACCATCTACAAAATATTCGCCTTCGTCGGTAGTCTTCAGGCCTCAAATGTTGTACTTTGTGGCAACGATAGGGTTTAAATTTATTATTCATTTAAACTCAAAATTTATTGCATTATTTGGCTAGCTATAACACACCTCCTTCGAAAATTTTGAGCTTACTAAATTCAGTTCCCGTCGCCGCTACACCACAGATCGTACCAAATGCGCGACGTGGATGCGCGTTCATAGACATTGAACGTTACAATATACATATATAAATATAGACACTAATCGTCTCCGCAATCTGTATATAGATATAAAAACTAATTGTCTCCGCAATCTGTATAATATAGCGTAGTATTAGTTTTCAATTCATAAAACATGGAAGTAGTTGCACAAGACTTAGATTTGTCAATAATAAATTTAGATTTTAGTGACACATGTACAAATGTGAAACATAGCAAATTACTTCCAAATTATTTTTGCGGAATAATTTGCGGTCCAAATGGAAGCGGAAAAACGAATGTCATTTTAAATTTATTATTTAATGTGAATGGACTACGTTTTGAAAATATTTATGTTTATTCAAAATTTTTATTTCAACCTAAATAAATTTTATTGGAGAATGTTTTAAAACAAATACAAGGAATTGGGTATTTTCCTTACACTAATAACAATGAATTGGTGGACCCCCAAGAAGCAAACAAAAATTCTATATTCATATTTGATGATATTGCTTGCGAGAAACAAGAGAAAATTCGTACATATTTTTCAATGGGTAGACATAGTGACATTGATGTCGTCTATCTTTGTCAAACCTATTCTTAAATTCCTAAACAGTTAATTTGCGACAACTGTAATGTCTTAATATTATTGAAATAAGATGACATCAATTTAAGACGTATTTTTGACGAACATATATCTCCAGATATGTCATATGAAATGTTCAAAACTATATGTTTTGAATGTTGAAATAGAAACAAATTTGGAACGATAGTTATAGTAAAGGATTTCGATTTACAAAATGGTCGATACCGAGAAGGTTTTGATAAATAAATAAAAGTGTAGGACAATTCCAGCCTATATTATTCAAAATAATGAAACTGTTGAGTAAAATAGAGGTCGATCGTAAAAAAACGAAATAGCGTTAAAATTGGGTCTTTCCGAAGAGGATGCTACTTTAAATAAACTCGTTAAACCAATTACGACACCGCTTAACTTGATTGTTGGTAAAAAACGACAACAATAACTGTATGAACGAGAGAAAATTAAAGCAGAACAAAAAAGGTTTCGAGAAAGATAAACAAGAAAAGTCAGAAACAGCCTTACAGAGTTTACAATTTTTACCACTGAGGCAAATAGCAGCAACCTCAGAAGACCCCAGCGATGATTCATTATACGAAGAATATGATTTCGATGATGCTATGTCTGATAATAACAGTATGTCTAGAGAAGCCCTTGACCAATATCTCGAATAGTATCCAGAAATAGCAAAAAAATATATTTATCAACATTTGGAATCTTCACCTGATTTAGATGTGACGTATGGTCCAAAATATAACAAAGATGTAGGGTAAACGGTATAGTTATTGAACAATTAAGGAACGTTTTTTTATTCAATAACTTGATAAAAATTTATTTTTTAAACTACAGATACCACCAATGTACGAAAGTATCGTAAATAGATGGGTATTCCAATATTATTATCGAAAACACAAAACAACAAAATTGAAAAAAATTAGGCATCATTAAACTTTTATGTTCAAAAAGTACAGTTATTGGACAAATTATAATAGTTAATAGACGAATTAATTATAGTTATTGGACATTTAGTTCCTCAAGTTTAATTCTTCCGAGTCTTCTTAATCTGTCTCATTACTTTCTTCACGTGTTTCCGTGTAGCATAAATTACACAAATAATCATCTTCATCATCTGGAAAGTGGTCTCTATGTGACACAGAAACACATGATCGATGAAAATTCTTCTGACAAGTATCGCAAGTCAACCTGTTTCTTTTTATTAACTTCAAAGATTTGCTACATTTTTGCCTGTATTTCTGGCTGTTTTGTAGTTTAGTTTTCTCCATTAATTGTTGTTGTTTTTTCTCTGCGCGCTTTCTTTTTCTATCTTCTTTCGCTTCTTACTTTTGCTGTTTTAAAGCATGGTTGGATTCAAACATTTGTTGAAACTTTTCTGATGTCAAAACACAAGGCGTTCTCTCAGTTTATCGTTTATATTTTCGTTTCGGAGAATTTGGCCACATTCGAGAAGGGGAAAGGGTTACATTAATTTTCGATGCTTCCTCAAGTGGGACGTCTGGTTTTGTAAGTGTTACCACTAAATGAGAGACAAGTGCAGAACTAGAGGCCGAAAATTGTGATTTTTGATCAATGATTGTGGGGATGAAAATGGAATTAGAGTTGTTGTTGCGATTCGTTCGATATTAAACCCTTCTTCTGTAGCTACCTCATTAGTAATTGCATTCATTTCAACATTCGTATCTCTTATTTGTCCGTTTTCCAGAGATTCTGACAAAAAATTATCAAAATTACTGGGTAATACTTTTTGGAAATGTTTCCAAATTAAGTGTAATTTTTTGAAATTTTCGTCGTCGATTTCTTGAAACGAATTATTACTCTCAAATTTCGTAATAAGATCTGGGCCTACCACTTCAACAAATTCATTGTAAATTAGCGTCTCTCCTCGCTCTGTTCATTTTCTTCGTTCTGTTTATTTACATTTTATTTTTTCGATCCAAGACACCGAATGTAATCCACTGCATCTGGGTTAAAGAGGCATAATCCATATAGTCAAAATCCATTTCGGATTGTATCAGATTTAATGCTATCAATGAGGTTTTCTAATATAGGTGCAATGTTAAGTTTATTTATTAATTCCCCTGGATTTTCTCAATAGAATTGTCTTGTAGTTTTTCGCCAGGTGGCTTTCAATGGATTAAAAGTCACGACATCTGCGAGCTGCAAAATCCTAGTTGAATTCGGGTATAAAGCTATAAGCACAATTTGCAATTAACTGCATAAAATGCTCAAGTCGTAAGTTATATGAGACTTATGCTCATCAACAAAGAGTATCATGGGAAACGTCGCCTTGTTCTCTACTAAATATGGATAGAAAACGTTTGCTATGTATTCATAAAACACCTCAGCAGTCATCCATCTGTTAACGTTTCTTGCAACACCCCATTCCAGCAGAACAGTACGAGCAATTTTCTCAGGAATTCTAAATAAGGGTACACAATCATTGGGGGACAAGTTTTTCCATCAGCGGAGAAAGAAAACATTACAGTAATATTTTCTTTTGAAGAACCTTTCTCGATGCTGTAAACATTTTTTGTTCCCGTTTCAGCCAATACATAACCTGTAGATGGACACATTTGAAATCCTATTTCATCCTCGTTATAAACACGGGAAGGGTACTTGAGTACATCCGTCAAGTTTTGCTCTTCGAAGTATTCTTTGATTTCGGCGAACCACTTTCTTATATTCGATTCCGTTACACAGGAGCTAGCCGATGAAACCATTTCGCTTTGCCTATTTGAGATTTGAGGATTTCGACGAAGAAAAGCCTTCATTCATCTTATACCGGGATGATTATTTTTGAAAGGATTTGGTCTAGGATTTGCTTCTAAAAATGTTTGAACACTTGAGATAACATCTTCCATTTTCCTCGAAAATCCTCTTTTTTCTAATTCCGAAATCCACAAAACTAAACGATGTTCTTCTTCATTTGTTGAAATAGGCAAAGGCCCATAACTGCTTTTACGATGCGGATTTTTGAGTTTGAAGTGAATCATGAATTTTGGAATCTTATATTTTATTGAAACCGCTCTGAAGGTTGTTCTTTTTTCTTGTAACTCTTCCAGAGCCATTTCAAGTTGAACCAAATTATATTTGGCACGTTTCGGCATTTCCAATGATTTACTTATTTTAAATAAATATCTGTCCAACTCGGCGTCCAATAATTATCTATAAATGACAAAACCCAAAATCAATGATTGGACAGCATGTCCAATAACTGAAAGTTGTACCTGTTGTACATACATATGTTGGACAAGGTGATACAACTCCTAAGATGAAAATATGTGGGTAAATCTGTAAAAAATACTAAATTGGAAGGATCTAAATTATTGTGGAAATGTTAAAACAGTTCAAATTGCGATCGAAATTCAATAAATTGTTGCTTTTAAAATGATTACTTCTTATCAAAATCTTACCTTGTATGCAGCACACTATGCACTCCAATATTATACTTACAGTAACTTTTCTTATAAAGCATTCCTGGTGAATCCCCTTTATTTCTCGGCAGAAATTTAAACAATCTCGCCATCTCTTAGTAAAATATTCAATTATTACTACATTTGTGCTTATTACAGATATCTAAATCAAATCTGTCCAATAATTGTCAATGTCCAATAACTATATCGTTTACCCTATATCTGAGTCAGATGCTATAGCATCATTTCAAGAATATTATCACTTAAATGTTGATGGAGAATTGAATAAAGAAACTATGGAAATTATGGAGCAACTATGTTGTGGTATGTCTGATTTAGAAAAATCCTTAGATTTTTTCATTAGTTAAAATAAGTGATTAAGAAAAAAATAACTTGGTATGTTACACATCATAGTTACTCATCAAATACCGTAAAAGAAATTATTGAGAAGGCTTTCGACGTTTGGGTTCAAGTTACCGATTTGGAGTTTGAAAACAACATAAAACATCCTGACATATTTATATCATTTTACTCCTATAACCACTCTATGAATAATAGATGTATAAAATAATATTGTAAATCTGTTTTTGATGGATTTGGAGGAACATTAGCACATGCATTCTCTCCTACAAAAGATAATGTTTGCATTGAATTACATCTGATCGGGGCAAGTTTGCGTTTCGCTTGCTGTCTCACCCCAAACACAAGGGGGGCACAGTTGATTGGCAGTGCCGAGGTGAACTGTATCTCTTTTGTTTCGATGTTATTGTTATTCGAAGGACCACAGTTTATTTGGCGCTGAACCAATGTAAAACAAAACACACTTGATGACAAAACACTTATTTTTTATTTTACTAACTGTCCAACACTATTGCACAGGTGACAAAGGTCATAACGAAGTGTAAAATTAGGGTAAACTAGAAAACCCCAAGCGACCACCGATTATCAAGAACTTTTGACGATCGGGAGTTTTTTGGGACAGGGCAAATGTTGTGTTTTAAATGAGAGCCGTATTGAGGTCCTACTGAGGTTGTAGGAGTATATAAAGAAAGTTGGAGAGGTGTTGAAGAGGCCTTGTGTGTTGTGTGAGAGACTATATGAGACTGTTTTAGACCGACTCAAAAACTTAATTTTCCCACCGAATATGAACCTTATCTTATCCATATTTTTACCACCTCATAGTCATACCAATTAGTGTGAATTATTAGTGCAGGGGAAAGGATTGCTTATCAATACGGTGCCATGAAGGTATGAGAAAAATGATGGGTGAGAAGAGTTATGAGCGTGGGAAGAGTGCGGAATGTGTATGCATTTCGATAATGTAAACACTGCCCTTAAGGGTGATTAAGAAGGGTTTACGTTGGCAAAGAAAGAAATTTATTATTAGGTGAAGATGTTGGGGATTTTCCCAACAACATCATAAAGTTCCATGAAGTCCTCCAAGCTCACGACACCATAATCGCCCCTGCTGACTAAAGCATATTTTAATTATAAATAGCGATAAGACTATTGTAGACAGGATTATTACTGTTATTATTATACTGCTGTTAATCCGGTCGTTAGTGCTAGTACAATATTGTCGAAATAAATAGTTGAAAGTGATTAACTTCGAAATGTTTGTTTTTTTAAAAAGTGATCTCCCATATCTGGAGATATAACTACTGAGATTCACATAGATAAATCGGAGAAATTGTACTTTGGATTGAATAATAATGTACCTCAAGATCAAGTAAGCTTGTTGTAGATTTGGACTCACAAAATAGGTCACGTTTTAGGTTTGGGTCACTCAGGTGTGAAAACCTCTATTATGTATTCTATACAAGGTATTCCGTATCGTTATGTTCATATTTTGGGATCGTAAAGTACACTTCTTTTCGAGTAAAAAAACGCATTTTTATTTATTTCAAAATTACACGCCTATGAATTATTGGCAGATTAGATAATAAAAATTCATCCTAAAGTAAAGAAAAACTACTGCATTTTTTGCACAAAAAAAACATTAAAAATGGATTTATGACGAATAAGGCTGTTAGTTCTTTTAGTAAATGTCGAAACATTAAAATAAAATAAACTGAAATAAACAAATTTTTCAAATTTCTGCTAAAGTTGCTTTTTTGAATTAAGAATTATTGACATACAGTTGTCATAAGTTTCAGTTCTAATAGTAGTTTTTTGTTAAATGCAAACGTTTTGTTTGTTCAAAATGCCTTACCGATTTTCTTCTAAAAGAGTATGTCAACATGCTTTTTGTGTATGGCTATTGTAACGGCAGTGCACGTCAAGCAGTTATTGAATACTGACATCGGATTCCAAATAGGCGCATTCCTCATTACAGAACGTTTTTGGAAGTACACAGACAATTTCGGGAATGCGGACTACGTAACTATCTTTTCGATCGGGGAGTGAATTTACCAACAGACTTGGATCAACAAGTATTAGATACTGTTGAAAGGGATTCAACTATCAGTGTACGTCGAATCTCTAGACAACTTGGAGTGTCGCGAAAGACTGGAGAATTTTAAAACGTAAAGGCTTATATCCGTATCATTACCGTAAGGGGCAAAGTTTGCTTGAGGCAGACCACTATGCTCGTCTAGTTTATTCTCTACCAGGATATTAAGACAGTCACGGCTTAATTGTAATTTCTGCAGAACAGTCCTCTGGAGAGATGAAGCTACATTCACAAGAAGTGGTATTACAAATCTGAGAAATCTACATAGGTGAACATTAGAAAATCCCAAAGCTATATGCCCATCTAACTTTCAACATGAATTCTCAGTTAACGTTTGGGCTGCCCTAATCGATGACTTGTTGAATGGTCCTGTCGTTCTTTCTGCGAGGTTAAATGCGGATAATTACTTTCATTTTCTTATTAACGAACTGCAAGGACTTTTAGAGGATGTCCCACTGAATGTTCGCCTAAACATGTGGTTTCAAATGGATGGGGCACCACCACATTTCGGAATTGCTGTCCGAAATTGGGTTACCGTCAATTATCCAAGATGAATTGGTCGAGGTGGTCTTGTTGCCTGGCCACCTAGATCACCCGATCACAATCTCCTTGATTTTTATTTATTGGGGTACATGAAAGATTTAGTCTAGGCTCAAGTTTCCAATACAAGAGAAGAATTATTGCAGCGTATTCAGCAGGCTGCCGAACAACCACGACAAAACAAGCGCCAAATACAGATAACTACTTCATCTCTTGGATTACGGGCACAAGTCTGCATTCAACAAGGAGGTGGACATTTTGAAAATGTTATTAACTGACCTTATCTTAAATAAATCATTTTTTCTATACTTTAAGATGAATTTTTATTAGTTATTATCTACCAATAATTCATAGGCGTGTAACTTTGAAACAAATAAAAATGGATATACAAGTTTTGCGTTTTTTTACTCCAAAAAGAAGTGTACTTTACGCTCCCAAAATATGAACATAACGATACGGGACACATTGTATACAGGGTGTCCGGAAACTCCGTCGCCAAACTTCAAGGAGGGAATTTTCTTCTAAAATTATGAAGAAAAGTTTGTATGGACCCCTGTCCGAAAATCCTTCCCAAAGGCGTTACAGCCACTCAAAGGTGACGCTCAAATTGTGGTTTTTCTCTAACTTCTCCGGAATCACTTTAAACAAAAGTTCCTATTTTGATACACTAATTTCTAATATGATTTGCTACACATCTGAACTAAAAAAAGAGCTTGCATGATACACAGGGTGTTCTCCACCGGCGGTGTCACAAGAATTTTTTTTCATATCTTTCTTCATTTGCACTAATTAGCCATTTTCCGTTCAGATTATAATTTTACGACATTTTTAGCGTTAAAAAGGTACTCTTGCCTCATGTCATTAAAATCAACCATTGAGGCGGAAAACGACTTTAAAAAATTATTGCCCCTACCATACTCAGTGGAACATCCCATAAATAAACAAATAAACACTCAAATGGTACAAAAAATTATTTTATTATTTATGTTTTACAGTACGCAATAAAAAATCGAAATCTAAATAAAAAAAACAAAAATCAAAATTACAATAAGTGTTCGAAATGACCGTCACTCATATCGATGCAATCCACTAAACGATTCCATAAGGATGATCGTACTCGTTCAAATATCCCTGGCCTGTTTTAAATTATGTCGCATTGTTCCATTATTCTTTGTTCAAGATGGACTTCATTTTCGATTGGCCCCGAATAAATAAGCTGTTTCAAAAAGCCCCACAAGAAGTAGTCTAAAGGATTGAGATCTGGTAAACGAGGTGGCTATGATACAGGTCCACCTCGTCCTATCCATCGTCCATGGTAATTATTAGTTAAATGCTCTTGTACCTGAATAATAAAGTGAGAAGGGCGCCATCGTACATAAACCAATGTTGAAGTCTAAGCTCCAGGTTCACGTCATCGAGTAGACTTGGAAGCTCGTTTTGTAAAAAGTTTAAATAGTTTGCACCATTTAATCATCGTGGTATCATAAATCGCCCAATCAAATGGTTGCTCAAAATTCTAGCCCCTACATTTACAAAAAATGTATTCTGAAATTCGCCTTCGAAAACCGCATGGGGATTTTCATCAGTCCATAGATGATTATTATGGAAATTAACGATACTTTCTCGAGTAAAATCTGCTTCGTTCGTAAATAAGATTTGTTCAAAGAAATGATGATTCAGTCGACATTTCCTTTACATCGATTTGCAAAACTCAAGTCTAGGTTGAAAATCTTCAGGTTTTAGAGCTAATACACGTTATAAGTGATAAGATTTAAGTTGTTGTTCATGAAGTACTTCCCAAACACTACTCCTAGGTATGTTTTCTCTTAAAGATATTTTTCTGGTACTAATCTCCAAGTTCCTTGTACAATATCCAAAATCCTTTTTCCTGCTTCAGGATTCCAAATATTACGGGGTCTCCCACAATCTCTTCTGTTAAGAACAAAAGTACCATGCTCTATTAGACGCTGATGCAAAGTAGAAAATAAATCCTTGTAAGGAATTTGTCGATTGGGAAATGCTCCTTGATACAGTTTACGAGTTTCTCTAGCACAACCATTCGCTTTTCCATACATTATATGCATGTCACACATTTCAGAATTATTATATTCTGGCATTTTGTAAAATTTAAAAGAAAACTATTAATTTGATTAACCTGTAACCACACACGTGATGTTTTCATCAAATTTTAACATATGTGACATCTCTCAGACGTATTTGTTTTTTAGGTTTAAAAAAAACAAACAATATTTTATATATTATTAACATTAGGGGTTATTATAGATCTACTAATTACAAAATTAAGTACTTTAAATGATTTTAAATAAAAAAAAAACGTTTTATTTTTAAGTGAAACTTGATATTAAATTGTAAAAATAGCTTGTTTTTGATATGTAGGCTTAAAACACAAAATTTCTGGAGTAAAAAAAACAAACTTATATTTATTTTTAATTCATAAAATATAAAGGGTGTCCGTTTTACGAGCTTAACCATGAGGATCTCGGTTATTTAAAGAGATACGAGGTCGGTTAAAATAGGGCAAAGTTGGGCATTTTGGAGCTTTGTAAGATGCCGTTTGAAGAATTACAAAATTCCGATTACTTCCGGAAATACAAGGGAAAATACGAAATTTTGAAAAAAGGTTTTTATTTTTTTCTGGACTTATTTGAAGAGATAATTGAAAATGGCTAACACATTGTCGTAGCCACTTCTTCTCCTCTATAACATGGCGGTTCCAAATTTGGAATTCGACGTTTCGATTTTCCGGAACCAACATCAACTTTATTTTTTCTTATGGGCGCCATCTTGGATTTTTATATTTTTAAATTCAGTTTTTTTTTCTCGTTACGATGATGTATTACATGTTAAAATTCGGACTTGCAGTTTGGTGGAAATATCAAAAATCCTGTTTCTGCAAAGAATGCCTTGGAAATAACATACATGCTTTTTTTTCGATAAACAAATTTATGACATTCCGGCTGACTTTCTCTTAACGTCGTAGACATTTATAAATTTGGTACAATATCATATTAAAATGCCTTTTTCAAGTGAAGAAAAACGAGATATGCTAGAAATTTATTACGCCTCACATAGAAATGTACAAATTACTTCGGAAACATGTCTGCAACGGTATCCAGAAAGACAGCACCAGGAAAAAATTATTTTCTGTCTCTTCATCGAAATTTAGCCGAGTTTGGAGCATTTTCTAAGTCTAGAAGACGAGTTAATCCACCGAATGATGTATCACATGTTTTTTTTATAAGAGATGCTCAAAGGTTTCGCCCTCAATTTCCAAACACAGTCGCATGCGTCTTGTTAGGTTCTGCAGTGATTCCCAAGGCACTCTTTGCAGAAACAGGATTTTTGATATTTCCACCAAACTGCAAGTCCGAATTTTAACATGTAATACATCATCGTAACGAGAAAAAAAACTGAATTTAAAAATGTAAAAATCCAAGATGGCGCCCATAAGAAAAAACAAAGTTGATGTTGGTTCCGGAAAATCGAAACGTCGAATTTCAAATTTGGAACCGCCATGTTATAGAGGAGAAAAAGTGGCTACGACAATGTGTTAGCCATTTTCAGTTATCTCTTCAAATAAGTCCAGAAAAAAATTAAAACCTTTTTTCAAAATTTCATATTTTCCTTTGTATTTCCGGAAGTAATCGGAATTTTGTAATTCTTCAAACGGCATCTTACAAAGCTCCAAAATACCCAACTTTGCCCTATTTTAACCGACCTCGTATCTCTTTAAATAACCGAGATCCCCATGGTTAAGTTCGTAAAACGGACACCCAGTATCTACAGGGTGTTCCAAATCAAAGTGCAAATATTTTAACCATAGATTCTACTAATGAAATTAACAAACACATATTTTTTGTTTTTGTCCAAAATTCTGTTGTTTAAGCTCGAAGGCTCTTTGAATATGGGGCCCCATTTGGATAAAATAAGTTATTTTGGAAGAACCCTTCAACGGATTATTATGAAATTTGGTATCCCAATATTTTTTTATCGTACCAATTCAAAAATAAAAATATAACAAATACAGTTTTGCCATAACATAGATATAAGGGCCAGATTATGAGTACAGGGGCCCATATTTATTTAACAGTTAAATGTTTTAATCAAGCAGATACATTACTTGGTTTTACCTTTTATTTAGAACCTTTTTTATCTCTTGTTGATCTTTCGAAGAATGCGTCGTTTTTTCGTAGTAGTTACTTTAAAGTATTTATTACATATCTTAATCGAGTTACATTGTATCTGTCTAAAGTTATTTATTTAATTATTTAAAACAAAATACCATAGAAACGAAGAATGAAATTGTGCATTATAAAAATTGTTCAAAGTGACCTCCATGTTGTTCAATACATTGACGAAGATGTATTTCCAAATGATTAACAGCTGCACGTAAAACATGAGGTAAGGTTTTTAGCTCTTGTGCAGTTATAAATATTCTTTCCTGGAGTTCATCCGCTGAATTCACTGATGTTGCATGCAATTTTTGTTTTAAGTGTCCATATAAATAATAATCTATCGGATTGAAGTCCGGTGACCTGGCTGGCCAGATTCTAGCCGCTTCAGCACCTCTAACAATCCATCTGTTTGAAAAGTAATTTTGTAGCCAGTTTCTAACTTGAACAGAATAATGTGGTGGTGCACCATCTTGTAAAAATTCCCTTTTTTTCTATGAGTCAATGGGATATCTTCAAGTAGTCTAATAAAATCATTTTGTAAAAATCTTAAGTATTCTTCTCCGTGTAATCACGATGGTAAAATGTACGGTCCAATTAAAAATTTATTCATAATACCAATCCACAAGTTGGCGGAAATTTCATGTTGAAATTTTTCAATTATTACAAAATGAGGATTTTCAGTAGTCCATTCATACATATTATGCATGTTGAATACTCCGCATCTCGTAAATAAAGCTTCATCGATGTAAAGAATACACCTTAGAAATTTTCTATTTGTTTCGAGTTTTTCTATAATTTGTCGACAAAATACAACACGTCGTGGAAAATCATCTTCGAGGAGTTCCTGGATTTTCTTTAAATGATAAGGGTGATACTTTTCTTAACATAACATTCTTTGAATACTACTTTTTGTGATCATAAAGTTACGTTCAGTATTTCTTAAACTACTAGTTTTATTATCTTCAAAATAATTGATTATTTCTTGCTCATCTTCTGCGCCATAATGCCTAATATCATGATTTTCTCTTCGTTGAGGAGCGAAACTACCAAATTCCCTCAATTTGATATGAATATTTGAAAATGTTATTGCATTTGGAAGTCGTCGATTAGGAAATCGCTGATGGTAGAGAACTCTTGTTCTATGATCGTTTTGTCTGCAATCACCATAAATCAAGTGAATATCAGCATACTCGGTATTAGTAAACGGAAACGCCATCATAATGAAAATAACAAATTTAAATATAATCTTAAGAGTATGGCAATGATAACATCAATGACTAATACCTACTGCTAGTTGATCACAATATGGCTGAAAATGACAATCAAAACAAAAGAATCAGTAAGTCATGGCTTACTTAATAACAACAAATTCCTGTAATAAAAAGTCGTAAAATTTGGAATCGCTTGGACGCATTCTACGAAAAATCACCAAGAGACAAAAAAGGTTATAAATGAAAGGTAGAACCAAGTAATGTATCCGTTTGATTAAAACATTTAACTGTTAAATAAATAGGGGACCCCATACTCAAACTTCGGCCCTTATATCTATGTTATGCCAAAGCTGTAACTTTTATTTTTTTATTTTTGAATTAGTAGGATCAAAACACATTGGTACACCAAATTTCATAATAATCCATTAAAGGGTACTTCCAAAATAAATTATTTTATCCACATGGGGCCCCATATTCAAAGAGCCTTCGAGTTTAAACGACAGCCTTTGGATAAGAATAAAAAATACGTATTTGTTAATTTCATTAGTAGAATCTATGGTTAAAATATTTGCACTTTGATCTGGGACACCTTGTATAACTAAAGCAAAAAATATATATTAATGCAACAAAATACATGAAAACAGAGAAGATTGCAATATATATTTCTAGATAATTTATAGGCCGCAAAATCCTTGCATAATTTTCTAGTACATTCTAAACAAACTGGATGTTTGCACATAATATAAATACAGTGAAAGCTCTCATAAGCGGGCAGTCACGGTTCCAACTTTTATGCCCGCTTATGGGAGGTGCCCGCTTAAGGGAAAACTTTATTAAATAGGAATTAGTTTTTTTATTGATAAATACACATAGTATGATATGTACAATACATACATAATATGTGATATATAGCATATATGTATAATAAATAGTATGTAATATGGACATGCAAACACAAAAAAATGTAAAATTGTAAAAAAAAAATTTTTTAAAAACAAGTTATTTAGGAGCAGCTTGAAAAAATTTTAAAATACTCGGCTGCTTAAACTCTCTTCTATACGGCACTTCTGATAATGACATTCCAAATTCTTGATCTGTTCAAAAGTCACATAGTCGCCCTTAGAAAACTTTTTCAGTTCTCTAATGTAATTTAAAGCTTCATCATAGCACTTTATTTTATTTTCTTCTTCTTCAACGTCCTCTATTTCATCATGTGTCTCGTTGTTTTCATTATGTTGACTGAATGCTGTAACCTGATTTTCGAAATCATCATTTTCAGTCGGTGTGTTTTGATCGATGTTTATAAACTCTTCTAGATTCTGGTCATTAGTAACATTCAACTCTTTAGTAGCTCTCATCATTATCACAAGTACAGATAACGGCAAGTCGTCTTCGGGGTCAAAATGGGGAAGTTTCGTATCCGATTTTCTGAATCCAGCTTTTCTGTAACAGTTTTCTATTGGTGCTGGATCAACCTTTTGTCATGCCGTTTTTATGAAGTATACAGCCTCCAAAACATTAATGTTTTTTGAAAGTTCAGATAATGAATTAGCACAATCCATGTTTGATAAAATATGTTTTAAAATCTGGTTTCGGTAATAAAACTTGAAGTTTTGAATGACACCTAGATCCAGTGGCTGACAAACACAGGTTGTATTGGGAGGCAAAAAATAATTTTTACATTTCTTAGAGGTAATTCTCGAGGATGTGACGCAGCGTTGTCTAAAAACAACAAAATTTTCCTATTTTCAATGCCCATTTTTCGATCCAGCTCGATTAACCATTCACCCATTATATCCCGAGTCATTCAAGCTTTTTTGTTTGACTTCCACATAACGGGCAAATCTTTAATGTTTATGTTTTTCAATGTTCTAGGACGAGCCGATTTTCCAATCACCAATAGTTTTTCTTTCTGCCCAGTCATGCTTGCACAAAATAACACAGTTAGTCTTTCTTTAGCCAATTTTCCTCCTGAACACTTTTCAGATTTTAAGGCCAACGTTTTATCGGGGAACGCACGAAAAAAAAGGCTGCTTTCATCGGCGTTGTAAATATCTTCGCATTGATATCCACGTAACAAAGAAGGAAGTTTCTCCAAAAATTCATCAACTGTCTCTTGATTTACATCAGCTGCTTCACCAGAAATGCATTTAAAACTAATGTTGTGTCTTTTGCGCCACTTTTGAAGCCATCCATCAGATGCACTAAAAATTTTTGTAGCCAAATTTTTCCGCAATTTCTTTAGCTTTTTCTTTTACAAGCCCACCTGAAATAGGAATCCTTCGATTTCTAGCATTTATAAACCACTCGAAATATGCCTTGTCAATGTTCCAGCCTTCAGTTTTGAAAAACCTCTTTTTTTGGTGTTCATTTGCACCAGACTGCCACAAACGTCGGATATCCTCTTTATTTTTTGCTATCATCGTAGCTTGCGTCTTTCCTATGTGAAATCGCGATGCTATAGTCCGAGTTGATAGTTTTTCTTTGTCAATTACATTTACAATTTCCATCTTTTCTTTTAGTGTTAACATTCTTTTTTTCGGTGACATTATTATGTAATAAACGCAACGTTCGATTCTTTAGAACACAAAGGATAAAGAAGAACTCGTTTTAAAGTTAAACGGTAAATCCTCAAAAATTCAAGGGAAATCACTGATCACCGAACTTAAAAAATGTACGCGTCGATTCGTCTCGGACACAAGTTTAATTTTCCAGAAATCGTAATTGAATGCCCTACAAAACTTAGGTTGCAGGAATCACGCTGCCCGTAACCTTTGCTATCGGTTTCTCTGTTTTCATTATAATCATGAATCATTCACACTAGACCAAATATAATTCCGTATTAGAAATACCGGCGAACCACAAGACTACGAAGAACAACAAACAAGAATTATTTGCTAGACATAATACCTATTAATCAATTATAACATGAATGACAACTGCATTCGATGTAAACATTATAAATAAAATATGTCAAATAAAGAAATGGCCCCAACAAGCAACAGCCAAGAGCATCCCCATAACGCATGTAACGTAATAGTACGTTAAAATCTAATTCGCCCAGCTATTGGAGCTTCCTGGCCGTTTATGGGAGATATTTTCTTAGTTTTGGTATTAAGCATGTTGCCCGCGGGCGTTTATAGGAGCGCCCGCTTATGGGAATGTGCCTTATGTGTTAAAATATAGAACTAAAATCGGTTCCAAAAAATTTGGCCATTTAAGGGAGATGGTCGCTTATTAGAGCTGCCCGTTACGGGAGCTTTCACTGTATATGCTGTTCTTTTTTTTTTCTTGGAAGGACAGATCCTGCAAATCTTTCTAACAAGTAATTTTTCTTCTTTCCTGAAATCTATGTCATCTTTTATGTGTAGGACACGTCCTATGCACATTCGTATTTCGCCACTTATGCGCAAATTTCTAAAGCGACGTTCTAAATTCGGTATAACCAATTGTGTTGAAGTTCCTTCGATAAACGAAACCACGAAAACAACAATTTGGTTTACGAAACTGGACTGTATTAATTTTTACTTATATAAATAATGACAAAGGATTGGTCTAAGTATGAAGTGAGAGTTTGATTAGTTGAGAAGATTACGGACTATGTTCACGATCACATGTCTAGAGCGAGCACTGGTCAAGGAGAGCAAAATTACTGCGATCATCCCTTAAGTACTAAATCTGAGGAGCTCCAACCAGGGGCGGACCAATACCAGAAGCCCTTACGAGCAATGGTCGCGCCTAAGGTCATAAATCGCCGCCATCTGGCAAATACCTATACAAGTCGCTTTTATTGAAGTATTGCAGATCTACCGAACTGCGGATCGCGGCAATGATCCAATTTAGAAAGCTTCCTTTGACGAGTAGCGTATTTCTCAGCCATAAAGAGCCCTTCGATATGGTCTGATGGGTACGGTTGTATGGCGCTCAAATGAAATCCTCCAAATAAGTATCGATACACATGGGCGTAACTTAAGGGATGAAAGTACAAAATAAATTAACTAAGCAAACTACACCAATAAACAATAATCTAAAGTACTTAAAAAATTGCATTACTAGTTCATTCACAAATTTATATCGAGATATTTTAGAGTTTTCCCGAAAAGATTAATGTAGCAAATAAGAATTGACTCAAGCGATATCAATCATCTTGTAGAAGATGGTCATTAACTGACGTCGAGTTCTCCTGCTATATGAATATACGCTACATTTCTCATCTATCGAATTCACCCCTCCGTTTGTTAGATTATAATGCGCTATAATTTCTGGCTTCTGTGTAGCAGGATCCGTACTGTCATTGTGATGCATTGATGATATTAACACTACAGTTCTATTTTTTTTGGACATGCGATACTAATGTCATATCCTTTGTGTAAGCATACTTCGAAGAGCCAACTTCTCTGTTTTTGTTGGGAAGCAGTTCTGGGGATACTTCTCTTTTGTTCTTTTTACGTGTCCCAACATAAATTAATTTTTTACTTTTTAAAACATTTACAGCCTCGATTGACTAGAACTAGTTGTCAGCTGTTATATTCCTATTTGTACCATAAATTGGTTTTGCAAGATGTAAAGTAGAATATGTTGGTTTTGAATATTTCTTGTCGTCCTCAGATAAAGTATGTCCATCAGTATCTTTACCAATATAGATATAGGCATTAAAAAGATAACCTGTTCTAGCGTCAGTTAATGCCATAACTTTTAAGCCAAACTTACATGACTTATTGGGCATGTACAGGGTGATCCAAACTTGGCGCCCTGGACCTATTATGGTAAAGCGGAAGCCGAAATTAAAAATCTAAATAAGGATTCTTAAATAAGGTCCCCTAAGGTCTATTTTTAGTTGAAAACTAGATTTTTCGAAATGTGGGAAAATGGCATCTGTGACGTCATCAGCAATTTTTTCTCAGAAACATACTTTTTTTTCTATATCAGGAAACTTTATATTATTCTAAATAATTTTTGTAGGAACAATTTTTTTGTACCTCTTTCTGTTTCAAATCTACAGTGTGTTCATGATGAACTTAACTATACTTGTCAATTTCCTTATTTTGCATTTTTAGTAAAAAAATCATTCTTTATAAAAAATTTTGCTTATTTTAAAAAGTTAGAACCTAAGTTTCGAACTTCGAAATAATATACAGGGTAGCAAAAAATAAATATTATTATTATTATTTCTATTCTATTTATATATTATTATTATTATTTCTATTCTATTTATATATTATTATTATTATTTCTATTCTATTTATATATAATTATTATTAATCTTTTTTACATGTGTAATTGATCCATAAATTCTAAATTGTGAAGCTTATAATCATAGCATACTTGGGGAAAAAATTATTAACTATAAACGATTAATTTGTCATATGAATTGACATTGACGTTAACTTTATCAAAATAGCAACTCTTACTACATTAAAAATTACTTTTAAACTATTAAATTTGTCACTCGTGTAAAATAATATTTCTTTTTAAAATGGCAACACATGACGAAAAAATTGATATGCTACTGATTTATGGTGAAGCCCAACGAAATGCCACAAAAGCTGCTCGAATATACCGTGTCAGATATCCTGTTCGCCATGTTCCTGACGTAAAAACATTTTCAAGATTAGAACATCATTTGAGGCAAAACCAATATGCATTTTCTACTAGAAAAGGTAAACCTATCACCAAAACTGTTTGTAATGATGACACGATTGCACAAGTCTTACAATATTTTGAAGACAATCCTAGAAATTCAATAAGGCAAGCAGCTCGCCAACTAAATTTGAAATATACATCTGTGCAGCGAATTCTAAAAAAAAAATGGATATCATGATTATAAGCTTCACAATTTAGAATTTTTGGATCAATTATACATGGAAAAACGAATTTATTTTATAAGCCAAATAATGGTAAATATAGAAATTAATGACCGCGGACTTTTCCAACATGTTCTTTGGACAGACGAAAGCCGCTTTGTTAGCAATGGTGAACCAAATCGTAAAAATGAACATTACTGGTCTACAGAAAACCCGCATTATGTTAATAAAATCAAAAATCAAGGACACTTCGAAATAAATGTGTGGTGTAGTATTATTTTTGGGCACTTAGTCGGTCCGTACTTTTACGAAGGAGCCCTTAATGATGAAACCTACTTGCAATTTTTACAAGAAGAGTTGCCTCTTCCTCTCGAAAATATTCCGCTACAACTTCGTGGAAATATTTGGTTTCAGCATGACGGGACTCCCCCGCACAAGGCAAGGCATGTTCAAGAATATTTAAATAACACGTTTGGAGAGAAGTGGATAGGAATTAATGGACCAATACAATTGCCTTCTAAATCCCCAGACCTAACCCCCCAAGATTTTTTCCTTTGGGGAACACTAAAAAGTAAAGTCTACCAAACTCCATCTAGAAATATGAATAATTTAAAAGAGAAAATTAGAATAGCATATGGAGAGATATCCAGGGAAATGTTGAGAGAAACCACAGGGAAGAAGGTCAGGAAAAATTTAGACAAATGCTTAGAAGTTGGAGGGGGGCATATAGAGAACTTTTGGTAAAACTTGGATATCACGGAAACCACTTAGAGTGTTACTTTTTTTTCCGTAATCTACTCGCTTAGTAGTTCACCAATATGGTTTTTTTTTGGTGCGAAAATGCTTTGTTCAAAAGTTTGCTTTTCCACATTTATTTCAATACTTGACTCTATTACGGGACCGTGGAGCGAACAGGGGTGCTGAGTGAGATAAATAAAAATAAATTGAGGTAAGTTTAAGTAAGTTGTAGTATTGTTGGTGCCTTGAGTTAGGTAATTAGTTAATTTTAATCGTAAACTAGCTGTAGTTAGTCCCTTAAACTACGCCAATGTATGTCAGTATTTGTTGGGGAGATTTTATGTGGAGGGAGTGACGACGACACCCAAAAAGCCATACCGAAGGTTTTATGTTTGGGAAATACGCTACTTGTGAATAGACGCAGTCTAAATTGACCTAATGCTGAGATCCACAATTTAGCGTGTCTCCAATGCCCCAATAAAAGGGACCGATATAGGTATGCGTCCGACGGTTGGGTTTATGATGGTAGGCGCCCTTATGGCACAGAAAGTCCGACCTATATTGGACCGATATAGGTAAACGATTTTATTTGGAAATTTAAAGTTGGAATCATGAAATATAAATGGTTTGATAATATGTTGCCTAAAACCCGTGAAGAAGGCTATCAACTAGCTTTACGAGAAGGACTTCTTCCGAAGCCGCCATTTTGTAGAAGCAAAACAAAAGGTCATTCCGAACCAGTTACGCGTTTTTCGCATTATTTTGACTCTGACACTAATTTGGGTCGATATGGATGTCCAAAACGGAATAAATGTCGACCTGACATATTCGTCTCCAGTGGCATATGGTTTGAAAATTCTCGGCTTTCAATTCAAAGCGAATTCATGTGAGTATTAATTAATAAATATACAGTTAGGTGCAGAACTGAGTCAATACTTATAAAATTCGTATTAATGGTGGCATAAACAAAATATCTAACAAGTATTCAAAGGAAGGCTTTTATTTTCAAAAAGTACATTAACATTAACATTAAAACCATACAAAACATTTGCCGAAAATAAATGGGGTACATCAAATAATCCTAAATAACATTGGTTCAGTTTTGCACCGTCAAATTCCAGCCATGAACAAAAACGATACGATCGAGAAACTAGTCGACAAACAAGTAGAAACCCGCCATAAAATGCAGTGTGCAGCTAATATAGACGAGTACGAACCATTTAATCGCATATCCTCCGTTAATAAACATCATAATTCAAAATCTTTAAACAATGAAGCCGATTTCAAAGTTTCAAAGAAAATTAATTGAAAAATCACTGATTGATGGAAGATCCACACGGGAAATCGCATTTCAATTAAATATAAGTCAATCCACAGTACAAAGGGTAAAAAATAAGAGCAAAATTTCCTTAAAAATAAATAAAGGTGGCCAACCAAAAAAGATGTCTGTGCAAGATACTAGAAGAGTAATTAGATATTTGGGCAGTGGTGAAGCCTCTTCGGCCTCCAAAGCAGCCGTGTTGCTGCGAGGGGATACTGGGAAATCGGTGAGCAAATGGACAGTCCAACGAGCTTTACATCAATCCAAACTTGTTGCTGTGGAGAAGAAGAAGAAACCCCTACTTTCTAAGAAGAATATTAGGGCACGACTAGATTTTGTAAAAAGATATGAGGCATGGACCGAGAAGGATTGGATGAAGGTTATTTGGTCTGATGAAACTAAAGTTAACAGATATGCAACAGATGGTCGACATTGGAGCTGGAAACGAGAGGGAGAATCCATGAAACTAAAAGATTTCATTCTGACGGTGAAACATGGGGGAGGAAATATTAAAGCTTGGGGCTGTATGTCGGGATATGGGGTTAGCCCATTGAAGAAAATAGATGGGATAATGAACCAGCACATCTATAAAGCCATTTTAAATGATCACCTAATAGATACTGTTAATAATATGCCTTATCCCACTAGCAAAGTAATTTTCCAACAAGACAACGACCCCAAGCATACCGCAAAATCTGTGAAGGAATGGTTGGGTACCCAAAAATTTCAGGTTTTGCAGTGGCCGGCACAAAGTCCCGACCTAAATCCCATTGAGAATCTATGGGCTTACGTGAAATATCATCTGGTCGACGACTACGATTCGCCACCATCTTCACTTAAAGTTTTATGGGAGAGAATAGAAGAAGTATGGGACCAAATTCCACCTGATTTCTGTGAAACACTAACAAAAAGCATGCCAAGACGTCTACTAGCTGTTAAAAAAGCTAAAGGTCTCTGGACCAAATATTAGTGTCAATGTCGACCAAAGTGTTCAATGTTAATATTAGTGGAGCAAAACTGAACCAATGTTATTTAGGATTATTTGATGTACCCCATTTATTTTCGGCAAATGTTTTGTATGGTTTTAATGTTAATGTTAATGTACTTTTTGAAAATAAAAGCCTTCCTTTGAATACTTGTTAGATATTTTGTTTATGCCACCATTAATACGAATTTTATAAGTATTGACTCAGTTCTGCACCTAACTGTATATATATTTTTTAATTTAATATTTTTATACTAGTATACTTTACCATTACGCTCACGGTTCACGTTATGAACAAATCCAGCGAGCTTGCACGCAAGATGGGGAAAAGCTGCTTGCTACAGACACAATTTTCAATCGTGTAAGATATTGTAGGGAAATAGTAACAGAAGCTTTCTCCAAAATGCAGGAACAAATGCCTAAAACTGGAGGTCAATGTGTTGTAGTTCAGGTTAGTTCGGGTTAGTTCCAGAATCTCTTTATGATTCAATTTTACATAAATACATTGGTAAATAAATAGTATTACATTTTAGATTGACGAGTCTATGTTTGGTCATAGAAAATATAACAGGGGAAGGATTTTTAATGGGCATTGGGTTCTAGACATAATAGCGGAAGGATCGGAAGATTTGCGTTGTGTACTATGTCCTGACAACAAGCGTATTGTGGAGGTTCTGCTGCCCATCATTCAGAAACATGTAGTTGAAGGATCCGATGTGTGGACTGATTGTTGAAAGGCGTATGATGGCCTTAAGAATTTGGGCTACAGTCATCATACGGTAAATCACAGCAAAGAGTTTGTTGCTAAGGATGGGACACATACACAAAGGATAGAATCTCAGTGGAACGTATTGAAGCGAAAATTGAAAGGACGATCTATACCGGAAAGTCAATTCGCTGATGTTCTGTGAAGAACTCTGGCGTCGCTATTGTTGGAAAATCAATATCGACCCAATGGAAGCTTTATTATATATAATTCGTTTGGAATATGGTGATTTTCGTTAATAAATAGATTAATCCAAAAAAACTAAGTTTATTTTGCTATATACTTACCTTTTTTTTTTGCGAGGAGGAGGGAATCTTCTTAAGACACCCGACTTGGTCCACAGCCGGGTAGTGTGGGATTCGACCGACCATTACGTCGCCCGCCTACCCACTAAACCCACCTCCCCTCTTCTGCCCCGGGACCGCCTCACGGCATTTCATCGGGGCTTCCACGATCTTCCAGACTAGGTGCGGACACGCACCCCACTTTTCTTCCTCTCGTTCTCCCTTGCAATCTTGGCCTTCAGGATTTTTTCCGTCAGGCCCACAAATGCTTCCCATTTTCTCTCACTATCCACCAATTCATTTCCTATCTTGTTTCGGTCCAGGTCGAGTCCGCTCTCCCTGGCCTCCACCCGATAGCCCTCCCATTCTGGACATTCCCAGAGCGTATGCTCCGGTGTGTCCTCATTCGCATCGCAGAACCAGCAACGCGCACTCCTCTCCACCCCGATGCGCTTCAGATACTTACCAAACACACCGTGCCCGGTAAATACCTGTGACAGCGCATACCCGCTCTTACTCCACTCACACTCGCACCAGATCCGGATCCGGGGTATGAAGGTTTTAATCCAGCCCTCATACTTCTCCCAGTCCTTCTCCCATTCTCTCATCGCCCATTCTTTCGCCTCGCTCCTACCTTCACCTTCACTCAGCATACTTCTCTCTAGCACTCTTATCCGCACCGGAGGTATCTTGGCCAAAGCTAACACCGCCTCGGTTGGTGCCGTTCTGTAGGCACTGGCCACCCGGAGCGCGAGCAAACGATTTGCCCTCTCCAGGATGGCCACGTACTTGCCGCACGTCATCTCCGTCTTCCAGACAGGAGCTGCGTACAGCAGAACCGACGATGCCGCCATCACCATCAACCTCCGTCTTTCATACCCCAATCCACCGACTCTAGGCAATATGCCTTCGAGCTTCCCAATCACTCTCGATACCTTTTCGGCGGTCCGGCGCGCATGCTCACCGAAGCGAGCATTTCTGCTGAACCACACTCCCAGGTACTTCACGCATTCTTTCGTCTCGTACGAGACGTCGTCCACTCTCAGACTCATACTCCTTATTTTCCTTCGCCCGGCCAGGAGAACCATTTCGGTTTTTTCCGTGGCCATGCTAAGTCCCATGGGTTCGAACGTATCGGCGACCAGTTCCATGGCCTGCCTAGTCCGCGTCTCTAGGGTTTCCCCGTCCCCCGCCGTGACCACCAACGCCAGGTCGTCCGCGTAAGCCACCGGAGTGACTCCACGCGGGTACCCGGCCGTCAGTATCCCGTCGTAGTAGAGGTTCCACAAGACGGGGCCCAGCACAGACCCCTGAGGCACCCCACACGACAACTCTCGGACCCCCCCGTCTGGCAACACCAAAACCCGAGCATGCAGGTACGACTGAACTACGTTCAAGAGGTACCCGCTCACCGCGGACCTCCTCAACACATTCATGATGAGGTCCCACGGTGCACTATTGAAAGCGTTCTTCACATCTATCGTTACCATGACGCAGAAGCCCGCATGCGTGTAACTTTTCCTCCTGATCCCCTCCACGACCTGCATGACAGACCGCATGGCGTCCAGGGTGCTCCTGCCCTTAACGAACCCATACTGTCGATCATCAATCATTCCATACCTCGTCGCTTCTTCCAGCAATCTGGTCTTGACCACCTTTTCCGCCACTTTCCCGAGTCCGTCCACTAGGCATATGGGCCGGTACGTGGCCTCCGCACCCGGATCACGCTTCGGCTTCTCCACCAGCACGAGTCGAGTCCTCTTCCAAACCTTAGGGTACTCGCCCGAGGTCAAGATGCGATTCACGCAACCCACCATACCCTGGGGCACTGCCCCAAGATACAGCTTCAAGACCTCGTTCGGTATTCCGTCCAGTCCCGGAGCCTTGCGGCTCTTGAGTTCCCCGACCGCCCAGCGGATCTCCTCCGTCGTAACCCGAGGCACGTCATCCGGCACTACCCGCACCTTTTCCCACATAACCCGCGGATTCACCGGGAACAGCGTGTCCACCTGCCTGTGCATTTCTGCCGTGGGCAGAGGACCACTTCTCAGTCGGCCAAGTTTCCCGGCCACAATCTTGTAGCCGAGTCCCCAGACGTCCGTTTCCAGCTCCGCACACACACGATTCCACTCATCTCTCTTGGCGTTCCTTACGGACGCCTTGAGAGCCTTCTTTTCCCTTTTATACCTGTCGGCTGCCTCGGTCTCATCCGTTTCGGATCTAGACCGGTGCCGCCCCCTTCCTCTCTCTCTCGTCCACTTCCTTCTTGCTCTCACACATGCTTTCCGCCTTTCGGCGACCTCTTCATTCCACCAGTACACCTCTCGTTTCGCATTCCCACACTCACGTTTCCTTAAACACCGGTCACAAGCTTTGCTTATCTCCCGAACTATTCCTTCGGGAGTTTCCACTTCGCCCAGACCGTCATGCACCATCACGTACTGGCTCAATCGCCCTAACCCCTTCTCGTTCACTTTCCATCCTACCTTCTTCTCACTACTGTCCACGCCAGCAGGTACAGTTCCCCCTCGCGTCAAGCGATAGGAGATGTACCTGTGGCCACTTCCGCTCTCCATTCCCACTTCAACATTCCAATCACGCACGCAACCATGCACAGTCGTACCTGCCATGGTCACGTCAATCAGCGACCTGCCGTTCCGGTTCCCGAACGTCCACTCGCCCCCGGTGTTGATGGGGACGAGTTCCACGGCCTCCAGGAACTCTTCCAGGACCCGTCCGTAGGCATTCGTCACCCAGGAGCCGAACCGCCCACTCTTGGCGTTCAGGTCCCCAGCGATGAGAACCTTCCTGCCGTCACGCCCCCTGACATACCCCTCCAGTCGCCGAATCCACGCCTCGAATGAAGCAGTGGTCCGGTTCGGAGAGAAGTACGCGGAGACGAGAGTGACACCGTCCAGCTCCGCTGCAACGAACCCCCGGTCTCGGTGGATTGACTGCACGCTCACACCCGGCGCAAGCCAGATGAAAGCGTCGTCGCACCTGTCCTTTACTAGGCTCCCTTCGGCCACGCACGGTTCCTGACCGAGCACCACGTGGATGCCCTGCTCTCTGATCACCTGGTACATGAGGTCCATCGCGAGACGGCCCCTGTCCAGGTTGATCTGTAGGCACCGCAGTTCCCTGTCCGACGCCATGACCCCAAACATACCCACACCAACACTCACACTCACGCACACTCACCCCTGTCCGCTCCTAGTCCATCCCCGTCCCTTCCACGGCTCCTCCATCTCCCTCAACCACCAGCGACCGCAGGAAGCTGGTTGATGGAGAGTCATCCCCATCCTGCCCTGTCCTGGGTGTGGAGGCCGCCACCGGCCTCTGCCCCATCTTCGGGGTGCCCTCCGACCCCTCGCCCTTGGGCTCCCCCTTCGCCTTGGGTTTTCCCTTGGCTTTGGGTTCGCCCTTGGCCTTGGGTTCCCCCTTGGCCTTGGGCTCACCCTCAGCCTTGGGTCCTCCCTTGGCTCCGGTTTCCCCCTTGGGCTTGGGCTCGCACCCGGGCCCCCCAGCACTGTGCCCCCCCTTTTTGCACAGGGGGCAGTACCGCTCCGCTTTGCAGGCGGCGGCCTTGTGGCCCCCCTGCGCGCACCTTGCGCAAAGCTGCGAGCGGTCCTCCCCCTTGCACTCCCTTGCCCTGTGGCCCCCCTCCCAGCACCAGAAGCAGCGGCCAGTCTCCTTCCGCTCCCGCAGCCGGCACCGTGAGATGCCAACCCGGAGCTCGGTGACCCGCCGCACGCTTACCGCCGCCTCGGCCTCCACCAGAAGGGTGGCGGTTTGGCAGCTCCCGAAGCTGGGTCGAAGACTCAGCAGCCGTAGCCGCCCCTGCTCCACCCCCGCCGCGGTTGCCACCGCCCCTACCACCTCCTCCCCCGTGGTAACCCCGTCCAGGCCGTGCGCCAGGAAGGCCACGGGTCTCCCCGCTCCCCCCCTCACTCGACCTCCCCCTAACTCCTTGGAGAGCAGCTCGCGTAGCTGCTCTCCCTTCCCCCCTTTGGGCACTGTCAAGAGGACCTCTCCTTTCTTGGTCTCTCTGACCGTGCCCACCTTCACACCCGTTCCCCCTTTGGCCACCACCTGGCGCACTCTCCGTAGCGCGTCCAGGTAGGTGGTGCCCTCTTCCCTGGCCACCAGTATGACCTCCTCCTCCTTGGAAGAAGCCACCCTCTCTCCCCCCTCACTGCTCCCACCTGGCAGATAGAAGCGGAGTGTCACTCCGCTCCCCTCCGCCGCCAGCTCTCCCAGCTTCCGGAGCCCCGCATGCGGGATTCCAGTGATCTGGGGGACGACCACCCTCGCTCTCCCCTCCCCCTGAGCAGTTCTCACCAAGTCCTTCAGCGCACCGTAGATCGCCTCCGGACCTGGGTCCCCACCCAGTTGGCGGTAGAAGACGAAGCGCTCCAGCGTCTCCGTTCCGCCCCTCCTTCGCAGTCTGCACGACTGCACAAGGAAGGGCATCCCTTCCGCCTCCTGTTCCTCCCCCAGTTCCCCCAACTCCGGGAGCAGGGTCAGCATCCTCTCCTTCAGAGGACACCCCCCCTCCCTTACCAGCACCGCCAAGTCGCTACCGTACCCTTCACCCAAAGGATCCCCACGACTCACCTCCGTCCTCCTGAAGAGCCCCTCATCCCATCGCTCCCTTATCGCCGCCAGCAGCTCCCCGTTTGCCACGAGATTCCGGATTCTCTCCCTCTGCTCCTCTCTTCTCCTCTCATCCTCCGTCTCGGTCTGGGTGTCGCAGGATACCATCTCCTTTGCCACCCTTCCCTCTCTCTCCAACGCCGCCACCCTCTCCTTCAGAGCCGCGTTTGCCCTCCTGAGTCTCTCCTTCTCCTCATCTTCCCCTGTCTCCGCAGTCTCCTTCCTTTCCTCGTGCGTTGCCCTGCGCAGCGCACTCCTCAGTCCCGCCACTGCGTTGACCACATCCTGTTTCGGTCTATAGGCCGTCTTGAGGACTCTATCGAGGTCCTCCACCCTCGCCATGGCCTCCTCCATCGCCGTCCCTGTAAAAGAGAGGGAGAAGCTCTCCTCCGCCCTCCTCCGCTTTCCCCTCTTTGGAGTACTCGCCGGGGGGGGCATGTCTTCCGAGAAGACTAAGGAGAGTTCCTCCCTCATCGTCCCTTCACTTCCCCTCCTTACCTGTCCTTTCATCACCTCCGTCTCCTTGTCCTTGTCCAATGCCCTGTCACTCCCTCTCTTATCCTTCTTAGGTGGTGTCCGCTTGAGCTTACTGCTCTTCGCGAACCCCTCCCTCACCTCCAACCTCTCCAGTCTGTCCGGCAGACTACTCTTCCTCAAGTGCCTTTGGCCCCCCCCAGAATCCTTGGGGCCAGCACCGGCCACCGGGGCTTTCACCCGGTCGGAGCCGGTGGCGGGACTACCACCCGCCTGGGGTACTTGTTTTCGTAAGTCACTCATCATAATCAGGTAAGTAAAAAATTCAACACGTACGGACATCACATCATCCAGGTAAGTATTTGGTAAGTATATGATATTTAGGATAGAAATAGACTAGTGATTTTGGATAATTTTCAGGACACTCCGAAGAGGCGGTTTCTCAGCAAGGATAAGGTAAGTGGATAAATTGCACTTTGGGATTGAAGTACAATTTCAGCTCAAGTACCGCAGATTCGCCACGTCTGTGTTCACTGGATGAAGGTGAACCCCCACGGAGCCGCTAGGAACTGGTCTTCCATCCAGCCACGCATCCCATCGGCGCGTACCCCACCTTAGGATTTGGGAGGTGTTTATAGTGGCCTCACCACGCGATCCTGAACGATCCCCACGCACCCAATCATCCCGGATGTTGATCACATCACTGCAGTCCCCACCAAGACCCATCGGCTGTTTGCGGTTTGCTCCTTGGACATCACTGGAAGAACAGGATACTCCGAAGAGTTGGAATTTCGAAGGACGACAGGTAAGTTTGGAGAAGTTGCACTCTGTGAGGTAAGTACAATTTCAGCTAAGGTACCGTGCGCTCGCCAAGCCCGTATCCACAGGGTGGACCCCTTCGAGGCCGCTGAGGACTGGGCTTCCCCCCATCCTTGCATCTCTTGGGCGCGCGCCATGCCACGAGAATTGGGAGGTGTTATAGTGGCCTCACCACTTGATCCCCGAAGGGATCCCCGTTCACCTGATCCACCCCGGCCCCGAAGACATCCTTGTCCCCGTTGCCGAAATCCATCAGCTGTTTACGGTTTGTTAAGCTGGTCCACGGCGGAAGTTTTCGTTCCGGACTTACAATTTTTAAGCTGAAGCCATCACTTATCACTCCCACTAACCAGTGACCTCGCAAGAAGTCCTGGCCGTTCCCCTATCCGCCACCCGGGGGACGCGCCCGATAGATTGCTCAATCCACGGGAGCTAAATTTACCTAAACTTACCTCAGCTTACCTCAACTTACCTCAATTTATTTTTATTTATCCCACCCAGCACCCCTGTTCGCTCCTCGGTCCCGTAAGAGAGCCAAGTATTGAAATAAATGTGGAAAAGCAAACTTTTGAACAAAGCATTTCCGCACCAAAAAAAAACATATTGGTGAACTACTAAGCGAGTAGATTACGGGAAAAAAAAAGTAACGCTCTAAGTGGTTTCCGTGATATCCAAATTGATCCATCATTTTAAACCTAGAGATAATACCAAGAATTTTGGAATATACAATCATTTCTGAAATGAAGGCCCTCAAAACATCATCAGAGAAGAATTATACAGGGTGTCCCTAAAAGATGTGTACAACGCTCTACCACGTAGAGTACAGTTCAAAATAAGTCGATTTAACTACACTTGCCTTAGTGCCTTAGTTAATAATAACCGAGATACAGGGCGTCAAAGGTGGAAAATTAAATCACATTTTCTTTAATATATTTCTACTGCTTCGAAATAACTTCAGGAAATTTTGTATTTCGGAATTTCTCGGGACCAGAAATCCAAATTTATCGTCGATTTCGTTGTATCTCCTAGGGGGCGCCACAAGTAGCTATTTCAATACATTTAAGTCGCCAATACTTTTTTGTGTCACGGTGTACGTCACTTTGAGTTTCAGAAATGTTTTTCCCACCTTTTTTACTTAAAAAAAGTATACCATGCTAATATCTCTAAAACCAGCCGTTTTCGACAAAATGGCATTCTAAGTTATAAACGCATAAAACATAAACAAAACATTTAATAGTAGAAACAATCAGTTATTAAAAATAATTTCTTTAAAGAAAACAGTTTAATTACAGTTCAATTACAATTTATAATAAATAACTAATTATTATTAACTTTCCTTAAAACTGGTTCAAAATGACTGCCACCTAGACGCCTGCATAGATTAATTCTATGCAAGAAATTAAGTTGTAGTCTTTGAAAAACTTCTTTATCATTTCTAATTACATTTGTACATTGCTGAATCCTTTGCCACAGATCATCTCTATTATTTACAGATGTCGAATAAACTTTTTCTTTTAAGCTTCCCCAAAAGAAATAATCCATAGGTGTCATATCTGGAGAGCGTGGTGGCCATTGTACTGGAGCGTTGTTACCTCTGCCAATCCATCTGTTTGGATATTGCTGATTTAAAAAGGCTCGAACATTAACAGAATGATGAGGAGGAGCTCCGTCGTGCATAAACCATACTTTTTGCCTCAGAGCTAAAGTTAAGTCTTCCAGCAATTCTGGCATCGTATTTTTCAGAAAATTTAAATAATTTTCTCCATTAAGCCGATCAGGTAAAATAACAGGACCAACAATGAAATTATCTACTATTCCAGCCCAAACGTTGATTCTAAAATCCTTTTGGTGGTGTCGTACTTTGGCTGTATGCGGATTTACCTCGGCATAGACATGTTCATTATGAATATTTGATATTCCAGTTCTAGTAAAACACGCCTCATCTGTAAACAAAATTTTTTTGTGGAAAAACATATCCTGCGTTCTCTGGTCATTTATGAAAGAACAAAAATCAAGTCGTAATTGGATATCTCCTGGTAAAAGCTCTTGAACTTTTTGTAAATGGTAAGGATGTAGCAAGTAATCCTTTGTAACACGATTTATCACACTTTTAGATATGTTTAGTTCTAAGCACAATCTCCTGCAGCTTATAGACGGTTCTCCATTAATTCGCTCTAAAATTTGTTCTTCTGCAGCGGAAGTCCTTATAGTGCGAGGATGTCCACAATTAACCATATAAGGAGCCAAACTGCCTGTTTCACGAAGCCGTCTTTCGATTCTTGCAAATGTTTGATGGTTTGGAATGCGTCTGTTTGGAAACATATCATGATATGTCCTTACAGATTTCCGACCATTTCCTCGACAAAACCCGTATGTTAACAACATATCCGTCATTTCTGCATTACTGTACCTTTCATTGGACATTTTGTAATGACGTACTACTATTAGTACTATTTAGATATCAGGAAATCACATAAAAAAGAAAAAAAATGATTTGAAACTTTCGAAGTGCCATTTAAAACAATGCAATAACAACAACTGCCTTAAATGTCATGTATTACGACTTGATATTTTATGCGTTTATAACTTAGAATGCCATTTTGTCGAAAACGGCTGGTTTTAGAGATATTAGCATGGTATACTTTTTTTAAGTAAAAAAGGTGGGAAAAACATTTCTGAAACTCAAAGTGACGTACACCGTGACACAAAAAAGTATTGGCGACTTAAATGTATTGAAATAGCTACTTGTGGCGCCCCCTAGGAGATACAACGAAATCGACGATAAATTTGGATTTCTGGTCCCGAGAAATTCCGAAATACAAAATTTCCTGAAGTTATTTCGAAGCAGTAGAAATATATTAAAGAAAATGTGATTTAATTTTCCACCTTTGACGCCCTGTATCTCGGTTATTATTAACTAAGGCACTAAGGCAAGTGTAGTTAAATCGACTTATTTTGAACTGTACTCTACGTGGTAGAGCGTTGTACACATCTTTTAGGGACACCCTGTATACACAATATTATCAGGAAAGTATTAAAAAGCTAGGAGAACCAGATCCTCCGTATTTTGCCGAAGAAACTAATTATATCGCTGAACACGGAAGCCTAACTAGATCCGAAGAATTCAAGAATGTGGGAAGGAATTTTCAAGGAACCTTCAAAATAAATAATCCTACATGACTGGAGTAAAAATTCTATTTAAAGGAACTCTGCCATATATCAAGATTAATTAATTAAATTTAAAACTCTTGATAGATACTGATAGTAGTCGCTCGATAATTAACCCCATATTCGCCGAAACTCATTTCCCGGATCAAATTTATGAATCTACAAACATAGTCAAAATCGTCGTAGGAAGTCAAAATACTACATTTTGTGTAACTATACCTATTTTTAAAAAATTCAACATTAACTATGACGTCAACTTGATCTTATTCAACTTCCATAATTACTTCGACAGAATCCTAGGATTAAGGGGCTTAATGAATATGATTCTTAATATTGACCTTTTTAATAAAATATTAATAAATACCAGAATCGAAATACTGTTAGAAATTAGGGAAATAGAAAACATAAATCATATTTTTTTAATAGAACCTCATGAAAAATTTATAAGAAAATTGCCAGTTAGCATATATCAAGGTGAAATTGAAATAGAACCCATAACCCTAGATGGATTAACAATCCCACAATGTCTCAGTTGTGCTGACAATGGTTTTGCTTTTATAAAAATGCAAAACAATACGGAGCAACCAATCAAGGTTGCGATGAAATAATACGTTCCTGTTAAATCCTTTAGGAAGGCTGATTATGATAATTACGACCTTGCAAAGATAAAAGACGAAATAGTGTGTTTTTATAATACCAACACTGAACACCAGCAAGATGTAGAAAATATGTTAAGAATGGATCATATGAACCACGAGGAAAAGGAAAAGATTACTAAACTATGTGAGGAATATTCAGATGTCTTCTTTCGACCTGGCGAAAAACTCACATCTACATTCAAAACGAAGCATGAAATTAGAAACGAAGATGAGGTTCCAGTACATACAAAATCTTACACATATCCATACGTTCACAAAGCAGAAATCCGGAGACAAATTGATGACATATTAACCCTGAACTACTATCGTGGGGTCAAATTCGACCCCATCACTTGCACTTCTGGGGATTCCCGATACGCCGTTCGGCTTACGATGCTGCCGTTCTATGTATTTTCCTTCTTAAGTACTTAGTTCAGGATTCCGTTTAGTAGCATAAAATTCGTCGAACTGATTGCATGTAATTTAGGTTTGGGGTCATATTTATCCCCTCGATAGTACACTGCGTGACATAGAAAAGAGAACACCCCGTAAAAATGGTTTAATTTAAATAATTTTTGGTCTGCATGTTTGTTTATATGTATAGCAGAAACGATCTAAATTTCACTCATATTTATCTACGTATTAACGAGTTATTCGGAATTTTAGGTTTTTTTTAAATATAAAAATTGCAATAAAATATCAACAATACAACTGGAAAATAACATTTATTGGAGTGTAGTGTGCTTAGAAACTGCGTAGAGATATGCCTAGAACCAGAATAGAGCGAAATTTTCATCAATTGAGCGAGTTTGAGAGGGGTCGAATAGTGGGTCTACGAGAGGCTGGTCTGTCATTTAGGGAAATCGCCACTAGATTGAACCGTAGTGTAAACACTATAGTGAGATGCTGTCAGGGATGGTTCGAAGAAGGGCAAACAGGCAGAAGAACAGGTACTGGACGACCTCGAAGAACTACAGAACGCCAAGATCGCCGACTCCGAATTATGGCCCTAAGAGATAGGTTCGTCTCGTCGAGGACGCTGGCGGATCAGTGGTTCGCTGAGTATGGAAGGCCCATTGGGATACGAACCATTTATCGCCGCATAAGAAGTTTTGGATTGATTTCCTACCGTCCCTATCTCGTGTTACCCCTCACCTTAAATCATCGTCAAAATCGACTACAGTGGTGCCAAGAACGGATACATTGGACTCTGGAATGGGAAAATATCGTGTTTAGTGACGAATCCAGATTCTGTTTCGGTATGCATGATGGTCGGGCAAGAATACGAAGGAGACGGGGTGAAACATGGGATCCTCAGTTTGTAATACAGAGGCATGTCCATCAAACTGTTGGGGTAATGGTTTGGGGTGCCATTGCATATGGTAGCAGGTCACCTTTAGTTTTCGTCAGAAGCAGTATGACAGCCCAGCGATACATCCAAGAAGTCCTGGAACCTCATCTTGTGCCTTATCTGGAAACTCTTGTTGATCCAGTTTTCCAACAAGACAATGCACGACCACATGTGGCTAGAGTGACTATGGACTTCTTCCAACAAAATGCAGTCAATTTGCTACCTTGGCCACCTCGATCTCCAGACCTCTCACCGATCGAACATGTATGGGATATTATAGGTAGAAGGTTGCATAATTTACCCCATCCCCCGCAAACCCTAGCGATGTTGTGTCATGCTGTCCAGTTAGCCTGGAATGAGATCCCCCAAGAGGACATCAATCACCTCATTAGATCCATGCCTAGACGTGTACAGGAATGTATAAGACACCGCGGAGGACCGACAAATTATTAAATTTTTTTTAGTTTTTAACAATTAAATTTGTTCAACTTTTTAATGAAGTATTTGTTTTGGTGTAAACAACATGCATACCAAAAATTATTTAAATCAAATCATTTTTACGGGGTGTTCTCTTTTCTATGTCACGCAGTATACTTACGTCTATAATAATTTTGTTATTATATCAGAATGGCAGATAATTTTCTAAGTATTGGCGGTGCCACAGTAACCTCGGACAATATTTATGACTTTGTAGATGATCTAAGTAACACACCTGAGAATGTTGATACTAATAGTGACTATAATAATAATGATTCAGACAATGTAAGTGAACACTCCGAACATGATACAGCCTCAGAAATTCATCTGAGCGATCAAAGTGATTTATCAAGTGACGAAGTTGATTCATCATCAAATAGTGATACTTCTGCTTATTACTACGGACGCAACAGGTATAAGTGGGCTAAAAATCCTCCAACACCATCAAGAGTTCGCGCACAGAATATTATTACACAATTTCCCGGTCTCCATGGACCTGCTTTACAATCGAAACCGTCCAGTCCACTTGAAGCCTGGTCTTTTCTTATCTCCTCGGATATGCTAGCCTCCATTGTTGAACATACAAATGAAAAAATGACCGACCTAAGTGTAAATTATGGAGATAATTGCACATTTGTTGATCATGTAACCTAAGTTGAACTCAAGGCATTTTTGGGCGTTTTGTACCTTCCTGGGGTATTCAAATCTAATCACGAAGACGTAAATTCATTATTTTCGACAGGTTGCTTAGGTAGGCCGATTTTCCGGACAACAATATCAATAGAACGCTTCTTATTTCTTCTCACAGCAATTAAATTTGACAATCATGAAATAAGGGAGCAAAAGAAGGCCAGTGGTGATCGACTTGCAGCAGTATCCTCTTTGTTTAACGCTTTTATAGCGAACAGTATAGGAAACTACACCTGTTCCGAATATGTCACAATTGATGAGATGTTAGTTGGATTTAGGGGCAGATGCCCGTTTAAAATGTATATAAAAGCCAAACCAGTGAAGTACGGCATCAAAATAATGTGTTTATGTGATTCTAAGACACATTATTTAGTAAATGCTTTCGTGTATACAGGTAAAATGAACGATCCAAATCCTCGGAAACTGTCCATACCTACCAGATCAGTACTTGCTTTAGTGGAACCAATTGCTAATAGTAACCGGAATGTCACAGGGGATAACTGATTCACCTCATTAGAACTCGTTGGTGAACTCAAGAAACTTCGACTTACGTATGTGGGCACTATGAGGAAAAACAAAAGAGAGATTCCTCCACAGTTTCAACCAAATAAAAATTACGAAGTTGATAAGAGTTTATTTAGCTTTACTCGAGAGAACACAATCGTGTCATATGTCCCTAAGAAAAATAAAAGTGTGATTATGTTGTCAACCATGCATCACGACAACTCTGTTGATCAGGAGAGTAAAAAACCGGAAATAATAGCTTTTTACAATGCGACGAAAGGAGGTGTTGACACTCTTGATCAGAAATGTGCCCTTTATAGCTCAAGCCGAAGATTTCGTCGATGGCCGTTGGTAATTTGGTACGCTGTAATGGATATTGCTATAATAAATAGTCATATTATTTTTCACGCTGCCAATCCTGGACTAAAAAAAAAACCGCTCAGACTTTATGAAAGAGTTAGGGATGAGCCTTGATCAATGAGCAATTAAAATTACGATTTGCCATACCCAGTTTGTCCAGAGAGCTTCGTTTAATAATCTCGAAAGCTTTAGGAACCGAAATAATTTCGTAAGATCCGCCTAGACAAGAAGGACGTGTTGTGAGACGTAGATGCTACTTGTGTCCTAGGAGTAAAGATACTAAACATTCTACAGTTTGCTCAGAATGTCATAAAGCAATCTGCAAAACTCATTCTCTTCAACAAGTCATCTGTACTTCATGCAAAGAATAAGTAAGTACTGTATAATACAGCAACTTCTATATTTCTGAACTTATTGTATTACAATTTTATATGGGTTAAAATCATGAATGTTCTTTTTTTTTGCATGAAGTTTAAATATCCTTTTCTTCGTTGCAGATGAAGCCTGTATCATTGACAAACAATTCCCAAAGCGGTAACGCTTTATTTTATTTTTTTTGTTATATTAGCGTAGAAACAAACAGTTATGTTATTTTTTTACATAAATCCGAATATATGTTTATTTTCAATTGAAATATTTTTTTTATAAATAAAAGTATTATATATATCCTCTGAATACCATATATTAATCGAAAATGTAAAGTCAAATCACAAAATTTATTTTTGTACAAAAAATATAGGGGGTCACTGGTGACGCCACGATAGTAGTTATGTTAGTGTAAAAAGACGACAGTAGTTAAGGGTTAAGACAAGCAATTATTAGACCATCTATGAGTCCATGGAACTCTCCTATATGGATCGTGAAGAAAAATTGGATGCAACAAACATACGCAAATGGAGAATTGTGGTGGATTACAGGAAGATCAATGAAAAGACAATTGATGCTAGATGGCCGATTCCCAACATTAATGATATCTTAGATAAATTAGAACGAGTTCAATATTTCCCAACTCTGGACTTAGCTAATGGATTTCATCAAATAGAGATGGCTCCAAGCTCTATTGAGAAAACAGCCTTTACAGTTGAGAATGGGCATTATGAATACCTACGAATGCCATTCGAACTCAAAATGCACTAAGTACATTTCAATGCGTAATGGGCGAGATTTTCACAGTTAATATGCAACAAATCTTCTTAAATTCCTCCTTTAAGCTGGTACAATGTACTATCGGCCACAAAAGTGGTCGACCACGCTAAGGTTCAAAATCGCTTGACGCGTATTCCGAGCGAAGGTACCTTATCAGTTCACAAAAAATGATCCACAATAAAAACGTTGTGTCGAGCGAATAAATTTAGAATTTTACATCGAATACCAAGTTTGCCGGAATATTTTCAAGATGATAATTTCAAATAAATCAATTCTGCTAGTAATTGTATTAAAACATCACTATATTAACATTGAATATTGTAAATTGCAAAAGTTGATATGGCTATATAATTGTTTAAGATGAAAACTAAAAAAATAAATGTTAAATTCAATTATAAACAAGACCAACAATTTGCAAAACACTGTAGTACAACTTTCTAACAACTTACTAAACTTCAAGACTTTTATTAACAATAATATTTTGCTGGGAATTAGGAATTAACTAGTCCGACTGTTTCCTACCTCTCACTTAACAATCAAGTGATTTCTATGTCACAAAAGTTCTTTAGACAAAAGATGACATAAACGGCGTTTTTCGTAATGCGTACGTTAAAAGGGAAAATTTCAAGACACATTTTTTTCGGAAATACAGTACGATTAAGAGAAAATAAACTTCAAATTTATATAAATAAATGACTAAATTAAAAAATAAACAATTCTAATAGCGGGTTACTCCCCCATTGGCGTCGATGACATCTTGTAGCCTCCGGCCCATTGAACCCACAAGGTTTTGACACAAGGGTGAACCTCTAACCCCATTCCAGATTTGGTTGCAATGTGCCACCAAATCTTTGGTAGTACGTTCATTGTTATTGTGTCACCTTTGAACCATTAGGCCCATAAATTTTCTATGGGGTTTAGATCTGGTGAATATGCAGGCCAGGGAAGATTATTTATGTCTGGATGCTCGTGATACCAGTCCCTCACGATGTTTGCGCGATGTATCCTACAGTTGTCATCAACATAATTGATGACAGGCATTTCTGCCACAGGATACAAAGTACGAACAGAAGGAAGCATAACTTCGTCGAGCATCCGAACGTACTCAATAGAATTCGCCCTTGTTTCAAAACTTGCCAGTTCGCCGGGACCATCAGCAGACATCCACCCATAGAAGTTAACCCGTATTCGGCCGGACCTTCTGTTCGATACAATATAGCGTTCATCGTACCGAGTATTATGAGGTCGCCATAAATGTAGCCTGCCGTTTTCGCTTGACAAAAAAGTTTTTTCGTCAGCAAAAATAGCATTTGCCCAATCGAAATTTAAGTACTCTTGGGCAAATGCTAAGCGGGCCTGTTTATGTTGCTCTGTCAGAGCAAGTTTCGTTGCTGGTCGCCGATTATGAAGACCCTCTTTATGAAGAGTCCTTCGGATGGTCTCCATACTTACATCCCAACGTACAGCGTACTGGGATGTTCGTCGGAAACCACATTCCCGAAAATCGGCAACCAGTTTCTGCCGCTGGTCGTCCGATAACTTGGGGGGTTTACCAGGTCTGGGTCGCTCGTTTACGTGACCCTCGACCCCATGACGGGTGATCCAGCGACGGACGGTCTCCCTCTGAAACGAGATCAAAACTGCACGGGCACAAAAATTTTAAAAGCCTTTCAAATTTGGGTTTCTGAACAGCAATTCTTCTTATACAGGGTGTTCCCAATTCGATGTGCTATTATTGCTATCTCTTAAACGGGAAGAGTTACAGGGTGGGTTAAATTGGAAGAAATGTGCCAAATTTAATACTCTTCTAAGAACCGAAAACAATGTTGCCGAATGATTTTTAGTTTCTGAGTTGTGAGTGTGAAAAAACTAAAATTCGGTCAAATTTTACTTTCTAAATAAGTCGAAAACTAAAGGTTTTTCAGCTTTATAGTTTTCTTATATCTACAAACCACTAAATTCCAAAATTTTAAATGTTGCTTAGTTTCTGAGATAATGACAACAATTTGAGTTTTTTAAATACGGACCTGTATATTTTTTAGCCATTTTTAAATGTTCTTAGTAACCCTTTTACAATGATGTATCACAAGATAAAGTTTTTTGATGTTTTAGTTAAAAAAAAATTCTGTATTTTTCTCTCAATAGGGCTAGGGCGGTCCTGGCGTTCTAAGTAAAAAATGCAATTATTATGTCTGAAAATTTCTTGAAAGCCCGTTTCATGATAAATATGATGAATTGTTTGTTAATAACGGCCCTATCAACTGGCCAGCACTGTCCCCAGATATAACCCATATGGATTTTTTCATATGAGGTTATGTCAAAGATCAGGTCTATCAAACAACACCACAGAATGTGGAGGAACTTATACAAAAAATTCAAACTATTTGTCAAAAATTAACCCCTCGTATATTAAAAAATGAACAAAGAAAAGTTATAAAAAATGCTCGATACTGTTTATGTAATAACGGAGGTCATATTGGACACTTATAATTAGTAAAAATTATAAAGATAATGACTGTTGATTGTATTATATTAGTTCTCCATTTGTTCATTAAAAGATATTTAATTTCATTTTAAATTAAAAGTTGGATTATTACTTTTATTACCGTCGAGAAATTTAATCTATGGCTTGATTGATAATTCATTTGCCTGCATAACATTTTTGAGACATAATGATTGCATTTTTTTACTTAGAACTTCAGGACCGCCCTAGCCCTATTGAGAGAAAAATACAGAATTTTTTTTTAACTAAAACATCAAAAAACTTTATCTTGTGATACATCATTGTAAACGGGTTACTAAGAACTTTAAAAATGGCCAAAAAATATACAGGTCCGTATTTAAAAAACTCAAATTGTTATCATTATCTCTGAAACTAAGCAACATTTAAAATTTTGGAATTTACTGGTTTGTAGACATAAGAAAACTATGAAGTTTTTGTATCAAACGTTTTTATGACAAACCTTTAGTTTTCGACTTATTTAGAAAGTAAAATTTGACCGAATTTTATTTTTTTCATAATAACTCAGAAACTAAAAATCATTTGGCAACATTGTTTATAGTTCTTAGAAGAGTATGAAATTTGGCACATTTTTCCTAATTTAACCGACCCTGTAACTCTTACCGTTTAAGAGATCGTAATGATAGCATATCGGATTTGGAACACCCTTTATATACTACGTGACAAATACCCCACCCACAAAAACCACACCCATTAAAAACCATTTTATTTTGATAATTTTTTGCATGTTGACTTATCTTAAAAAAAGAAAGAAATGATCAAAATTTCAAGTTTATCTGTTAATTTTATTTAGTTTCCATAGGTCGTTCCTTAAAAAAATTAAATTTTGTTTAAACATTTTTGTTCACATTTGCATCGCAACTTTTGTGAAGTGTGTTGCAATCGGTCATAATTTTTACTCATTATGCCTAGAGTGTGTAAAATTGAACAGATCCGTCAGCTTAGTGACTTTGAGAGGGGGCGGATTGTTGGGTTGCGCGAAGCAGGTGTGTCGGTCAGAGAAGTGTCTCGAAGAACTAACAGATCCTTAGGAACCATAGTGCGATGTTACCAGGCGTGGACTCAGGAAGGCCGTGGGTACAAAGCCAGAGGCACTGGGCGACTCAGAAGAACCACAGAGCGCGAAGATCGTCGATTGCGATTTTTAGCTCTTAGAGACCGATTTAGCAGCAGTCGAGCTATTGCAAATCAGTGGTTTGAAGAACATGGGAATAGGGTTGGTATGCGTACAGTATATCGCCGAATACGAAGTTTTGACCTTTAGTCCTATCGTCCGCATTGGGTGCTGCCTCTCACTCGCGAACATCGATCTAACCGCTTACAATGGTGTAGAGAGAGGATTCAGTGGGACCAAGAATGGACTCAGGTAATCTTTAGTGATGAATCCCGCTTCTGTCTGGGGATGAACGACGGTCGGACAAGGGTGAGAAGGCGACGGGGTGAAAGGCGAGATCCACAATTTGACAGAGAGCGTCATGTCCACCGTACTGTAGGCGTTATGGTATGGGGTGCTATCGCATATGGTAGCAGGTCACCCCTAGTTTTCATTAGAGGCAATATGACTGCCCAACGTTATATCCAAGAAGTGTTGGAGCCATATGTGATTCCATATTTTCGAACTATCCCGAATGCTATTTTCCAGCAGGACAATGCTAGACCTCATGTTGCTAGGCAAACAATAACGTTCATAGATCAACATCAAATCAACCGTATACCCTGGCCACCTCGATCGCCGGATCTGTCTCCTATTGAACATGTCTGGGACATGATTGGCTGTAGACTGTTGAATTTACAGCACCCTCCACAGACTTTAGCAGCCCTTACTCATGAAGTTCAGATTGCTTGGAATGAGATACCTCAAGAAGACATTGGCAATCTTATTATATCCGAGCCCAGGCGTATCAATGAGTGTATAAGGAACCGTGGATGCTCAACACACTATTGAAAAAAAAAATGAATTTCTTCCTCTGATCTTGCTGAAAATGTAATCATTGAATAAGTATGTGGTACTGAACACGTACAAAAAAAATTATCAAAATAAAATTATCTTTAATGGGTGTTTACTTTTCTTTGTCACGTAGTATACAAGGTGATTCACGTACCTGTTTCATTAGAAACTTTTGTACTTGTAACTAATCTAAATTTTTCATATTTGGGAGTTAAACTAATATAGATAGACCCTACTTTTTTAAAATATTTTGAAGGTCATATCACTTCCGCTTATACCGGAAGTCAAGGTCAACTTCCTTATTTCAAATGGAAAACCCCATATATTTTTATATGTTTGGAATCTAAATTTAATTCTGAATCGATTACTATTAAGCATCCCTATACCTAAAATGAACGCTTTTGCTATAATTTGCGATTTTTTAATATTGTACACTAATAATTCTAAATATCATAGTTGGCTTTGAAAAGAACATGGCTGCTTCCGGTAAAATGCGTTAATGTAATTGTCAATTTAATAAGTTCGCTCAGCAGTTTAGAATCATGAACTTTAATAATACTTATTCAAATAATGATATTTTAAATTTATTCTTTATTCATGGAGAGTGTAACAAAGTTTTGGAGAAAACTTGCCGTACATTCAACGAAAGATATCCGCATCTTCCGAAAATCACAAAGAACAAATTTAGGATATTGGAATCAAATTTTTTAAGACATGGAAAAGTCGAAACTAAAAAGTCTTATTCTAGACCCACAATAAATAAAAAAATAATAAATCAAAACAAAGAAAATTAAATTAAAATAAATGTTCAATATGACCTCCATTAACTTCAAAACATTTCAAAATTTTTTTTTTAACTTCATGTTGTGTCACTTTATTAATTGTTATGGGGCGAAGGTCTTCAAAAGCTTGTCGAATTCTATCATAAAGATGTTGTTTGCTTTCTATGGAAACTTCATAAACCCGAGATTTTATATGACTCCATAAAAAGAAATCTAGGGGCGTCAAGTCGAGTGACCTTGGTGGCCATTTCCATGGCCCGTTACATCCGATCCACCGGTCTTCAAATGTCCGATTCATCTCTTCATAAATTTCATGAGAAGAGTGAGCCGGTGCATCGCCCATTTGGTACCAAACAGTCTGTAGCATATTAAGAGGTAATATGTCTAAAAAATCGGAGATAATACCTCTCAATATATCTAAATATTTTGAAGTGTTTAAATTTTCATTGCAAATAAAATATCTTGCTTCATTATTCATAATCATGGCAAACACGTTAACACTAAAACTATCTTTATGACGGGCCTCTTTGAATATTTGAGGATTTATTTCTGCCCAATAATGAAGATTTCTTCTGTTTATAAGCCCCCCTTTTGTGAATTTTGCTTCATCTGTCCATATAATATTTGACAAAAATGATGGATCTTCCTGAATATGAACAAGCATAAATTCACAAAATTTACTTCTTCTAACTTCGTCTCCCGGTTTAAATGACTGTACAATTTTATAAGAATAAAGATGCATTCTATGTTTCTTTAGAATTCTTTGAATTGATGAATATGATAAATCTGTAAAAATCATTAATTGAAGATAAACAATTGCCATCATTAATAACAATAAAAGTACAAACCTAAATCATTAGAAGCAGTTCGAATAGAAAAATTCGGATTTGCATTAAAATATCCTAAAACGGTGATTTCATTGTCTTCGCTATTTATTATGGGTCTAGAATAAGACTTTTTAGTTTCGACTTTTCCATGTCTTAAAAAATTTGATTCCAATATCCTAAATTTGTTCTTTGTGATTTTCGGAAGATGCGGATATCTTTCGTTGAATGTACGGCAAGTTCTCTCCAAAACTTTGTTACACTCTCCATGAATAAAGAATAAATTTAAAATATCATTATTTGAATAAGTATTATTAAAGTTCATGATTCTAAACTGTTGAGCGAACTTATTAAATTGACAATTACATTAACGCATTTTATAGGAAGCAGCCATGTTCTTTTCAAAGCCAACTAAGATACTTAGAATTATTAGTGTACAATATTAAAAAATCGCAAATTAGAGCAAAAGCGTTCATTTTAGGTATAGGGATGCTTAATAGTAATCGATTCAGAATTAAATTTAGATTCCAAATATATAAAAATATATGGGGTGTTCCATTTGAAATAAGCGACTTTTTTGCTATCAAAGTTCTTTAAATATGACATGTTTTTTGGACACCCTGTATGATATTTATAAAAACTTTTCACATTAATCTAATCTACCATATCTAGGTAACATGTCAGCAAATTTTCGTAAAGCCAGCTTCAATAATAGCTGAGAATTTTATATTTTATAGAAATGGTGTTTTAGACAGATTTTTCTTTTAAACCAAAATATCTTTGAAACGGTTAGGTTTAGGTATAGGAGTACCTAATAAGAATTTAATCAGCTTAATCCCTAGATTCCAAAAATGTAAAAATATACTGGGTTTTCCGTTTGAAATAAGGAAGTTGACCTTGACTTCCGGTATAACCGGAAGTGATATGATCTTCAAAATATTTAAAAAAAGTAGAGTCTATCTATATTAGTTTAACTCCCAAATATGAAAAATTTAGATTAGTTACAAGTACAAAAGTTTCTAATGAAACAGTTACGTGAATCACCCTGTATATGTACAATACAAAAAATTAACCGTTTTTGAGTTATAGGTAATCATTTGTAGTAGTGAAAATTTTATTACTACGACCTTACGTTAGAGAGAGAGCAAAACATTAATTTTACATACACAGATTTACAGAGAATTATAAGTAGGCCATGACACATCTTTGAGCAACCTTTAATATTAGTTATTTATTTTTTATAAATCATATTACGATGTTCAAGAATATCGGAAGGTAGAATATTTCAATTTACTACCATCTAATAATAATAATGATTGTCAGTTTGACCAGGTTGACCAGTAAAAAATAAAAGGCATGATATTATAACGAAATTATATTTTCAACATATCCTCCACGATTGGCTATACAAGTCTCATCTGTTCATAAAAGTGCGGATAAAAACTGTTTGATTTAGATGTTTTATTTCAGCACTAATTCTCTGCTTTAAAGTTTCGATATCACTTACTTTATTTTTATAAAATACATCTTTAGGTGTTTCCACACAAAAAATCTAAAAGGGTGAAGTCAGGACTTCTGGCGGGCCAGTCAAGAAAACCATGTCTCCGTATTCACCTTTCAAAGTTGACTTGCAAATAATGTATTACTTGCCTCGCCATATGATATTGGGCATTATCCTGTTGCAACACAAAATTGTTTTTAATATCTTGCGGCAAAGCCGCTAGAGTGGGGCAATTTCATTAATCAACAAATTTAAATATCGTTGACCGTTTAAGGTTTGGTTATAAAATACTGGTCCAATAATTCTGAAATGAAACTTATTAAGAATGCAACCTATTAAAAAACAAGGACACTGGAATGTCCTTGTTATTTTATGTTGATTACTTCTTGACCAATAATGGGAATTTTTTCTATTAAAAATGCCCGCTGTATTGAATATTTCCTCATCGGTACACATAATACTAGAGAACAAATTTTCCTGAAAATGTTTGTCTATAATATTCATACAATAAATTTCTCAGTTTATAAAATGTTATCAAAAGTAAAATTTTCTTTTCAAAAACATATTGAATTATGTATTGACAATGATGGCCATCATTTCGAATATTTACTAAATTAAATTTTTTTTTGGGAATCTGTTAAACTATAATAAATACTTTTAAAATTCGTCTTCCATAATCAGCTTTCTTTAGTAACCATAACATCCAATTCAAGGCATACTCTGACAATAATTTGTATTCTTTAATGTTATTTGTTGAAAATTAAATAAAATCTAATATTATGGGACAACGGCAAAAGATAGGTATGAACACTATAGTATCAATTGAAAGAGCATTAGTTATTTATTCTAATTAATACATAAAAATGTATACATTCTATTTGAAATAACAAAGTTATACTAAATTATAAGGGAATAAAATTTGACCACCCTTTTTGCTTACACTATATATCAGTTTACTAAATAATTCATTCTAGTTTGAAGATTAGTTTGTACTTAAGAAGTAATAATAAAAAAATTGTAGTCAAGTAACTCATTTCACCTAGAAAAAAAATATTTTCTTAACTCTTGCATTTTTATATTTTTTAAAATTTCTTGAGAAGCGCTTGTTTTAGACTCATTGTGTGTTATACAAACTTGTACTATTTTTTTCTTATAATTCCAAATATATAATAAAATATAAACGGTTCCATTAAAAAAAACAGATGTTTAAAGTGTGTCTTTTTTTACACTCCTTGTATAAATTAAAATATTTTTAAAATGTACCTTGTAAGGCCCTACATACACCTCTAAAAACAATTTTCGATCAAAATCATTAATAAGGACGTAATCCCCCGAGGCGCTCTTGCTGCCCCACCCTGTATATCTAACAAGCAAGCGAAATATGGTCTCAAAGTGTTCGCTCTAGTTGATGTCAAAACTGCATACATATTCAATCTCGAGACCTACGTAAGAATTTAGCCAGATGGTCCCTACAAGTTGAGCAACTTTGCTGAAGATATCAAACTACGACTAGTACATCCAGTAGAGGGAAGTAATCAGAAAATTATAGGTGACCAGCATTCCATTGGTAAGAAAACTGCTGCGACGAAAAAAGTTAACATATACAATAACATAGTACAATGCGCAAAAACAAACGTGAAATCCCCGTGGAGTTTTTACTCAATAGGGAGAAAGAAGAAAATACTTCACTATTTGATTTTCAGATGGATATTACGATGGTTTCGTATTGCCCAAAGAAAAATAAATCAAATCTTTTAGTATTTTCAATGCACTATGACGATGCGATTGATACGAAAATTAAGGATGCTAAAAAACAAGAAATAGTAACTTATTAAACAAGTTTTACAATTGAATTAAAATTGGTGTGGACTTGGTGGATCAACTATGCGAAAAATACAATGTTGCAAGAAACACGCGTCGCTGACCAATGGTTATTTTTATGACCTTTTGAATATATCTGACATAAATACCCTTTGTGTTTATAAAACAAATAATTCAAAAGATAAAATCATTAGAAGTAAATTTATTGAGAAATTTATTTGTAAACTAATCAAGCAACAGATAGAGACGGGGTCAACTCTTCTGACCTTACCCTTGGAAATGAGAAGGCAAGCACGTTCTCTTCTGGGGCTCGAAGCAACTTTTCCTGCTCCACTTCTAAAATCTGAAAATTACGTAGGGCGCTGTCATATTTGTCCTCGAAATCGCAATAAATGTGCAAGGAAAGCTTGAGTGAAATGCAGACAATATGCATGCAAAGAACACATGGCAGATATGTACAAATACTGTTTGACCGGTGAGGAAATCACCGCTTGGTGCTAGTTTTTTGAGTGCCTGTTAATTTTTTTATTACAAACATTTTTTTATGCAAGTTATTATGTGTTAATACCTGCAAATTGCAATTTGTTTCACTTTGGATTAATAAACTACTTTGTTTTTGTTCTCAACAGACTACATGCAAATTTTCAAACAAAAATAACTACATTAATTTCATGTGCAAGGAATTCACAAAAATATAAGTATTGTTATAAAATCTGCTTCTCATTCAGATAAATGTGTAAGTTAATATTGATTTTATAATTTTTTAACGATTTGTAAAATAGTGTCTCTTAAATTAAAAAAAAAGATCTACATTGTAAACCAAGCGACTTAACTTGTAAAAAAATACCACGTGAATAACGTAGGATTAAATAAGACAAGAAAAGGGCGACAAGTGTTAAATTTGTGTGTAGTTCGGAGCGTAACCTGATTTAAATCCCATTGAACATTTTTGGGATGTTTTGGCACGTCAAATTCGAAAACCAAGCAACCATAAACGTATTTCAAATAGAGACGGTTTGAAACTCATTCTGGAAGACGAATGGGCTAAAATTTCTCCAGGCATTACTACGAATTTAGTATTTTCTATGCCCAGACATCTTAATACTATGATTTTAGCTAATAAAGGCACGACAAAATATTAATATTTTGTTTTGTTATTAAAATATGTACTTAATTCTGAAAATATTGAATTTGTACGAATACTTTTGTAATGCTCGTTTTTCGTAAATGTTGTGATTATTATTTATATTTCTAGCGTTGTTTATATTTTCATATATCTGTCAAATAAATAGATTTATTTTTCATAACATGTTTTATATTTCATTTTTCATTTCATGCGATAGTTCCCAATAGTTTCTAAATTTTACGACTGTACGAATACTTTTGTGAGCCACTGTAGGTACTGTTAATAAGTCGGAATAAAATCACTTAAAGCTTGCTCAAATTAACTTTGCAGATAATCTGTTGCGTATACTGACAGAAGATGCATTCAGCGAGAACAAAATCACTAAAATATTAAAAATATGGAAGGACATACACTCCATGACAAAACTGTAAAATAAGGGTGGTTTTATTCTGCCTCTTCTCGATGGTCTTTGCTGGGTTCCACTTGTCCATGGAGCCAGGCGTCTTTGCACAGGATCATATGTCAGATAAGATAGGATGAAATGCAGATGACCACAGCATAACGCAGATGATTACATAATTCATGTACAGAGTGATCATTTAAATTTCATATCTAGTAAGCTGTGAAATTTGTTGAAAAAAAGAACGTGTGTCGATTATTGTTTGTGTATATTTGGTTACCCAAGTATAACCTATATCATTTGCTAATTTTTCATGCCGAAATACTTCTTCCGGAGACATTTAACCAATCATTATTTATTATTTTGATTATTTACCATTCGGCTTTTGTATTTTTTGGTTTTCTTTTCTCTGTTATCTTATTAATTTTATCCTTTTTATAAAAAGATAGTCTTTTTTAAGACTATAGTATCGTTTCTTTAAGTTGAGTTTCCTGTACCTACCGCAAAATGGTGTTCATGGACAAGCAGAAAACATTTATGATTGATGCCTATTTTCGTAATGAACATCATATTAATAGAGAATGGGTTTATGAAGTTCATCCTGTTTTCGAAAATTTCGTGAAAAATTTCCTGAAGTTGTAACAGATGAACTGAACTTTGCAAATACACTTGTTGTACCTTTATTTCGTTAAACCGGCAGCATTCAGAGAAAGTCAGGCAGAAGGAGACCGAAGAAACGAACTTCAGACAATACAAAAAATGTAAGACATATAATGCATGAAAACCTGAATACTTTCTTGAGGAAATTATTACAGCAGATCGACTTATGTTATGGTAGCTGTCAAAGAATTCTCAAAAAAGACCTAAATTTGTTTCCCTACAAAATGTAAATGTTCCAAGAACTTCAGCCTTTAGATTATGAAACGAGAATAACTTATTGCACCTGGTTCAATGAAACAATGAATAACAATCTTCTGGATTTATCATTCTTTAGTGATGAAGCCTGGTTTTATTTGTCGAGATATTTGAATGTGGAGTGTAAATAATCCTCATATATTTTAAGAAACCCTATTACATCCGCAAAAAATTGGAGTTTGTGTTATTGTCGCCCAAAAACGTTTAATTGGACCAATTTACTTTAACACGAGTGTTACAGTATAGTATTATCAAAACATGTTGGACGAATTACAACAGGGTTATTTTCAACATGGTGTAGCAACAACTCATACAGCTCGTAAAGCCTAAGATTATCTAAGAGAATATTATGTCAATCATTTGATAAGTTCACATACAGAGCATATCTACCCACCTCGGTTCCCACACCTTACGTCATTGGATTACTTCTTGTTCCCAACTTTAAAAAGTAAGATTTTTAGACAACCAGTACACACAATCGAAGACTTTAAGGAGCGGATTAGAGCAGAGTGTACCAATATCACCCCAGAAGTTCTCGACAATGTCTTCAAGAGTATGAAGCATCAGGTAAATTTATGCATTGAAATAAATGGGCAACATTTTCAGCAATCATTGTGAATTTTTCAAACAATTAGTCTTGTGTTGTTAAAAAATAGCCTTTATGTTTAATTGAAATCTTCAACATTAAAAGTAAACAAAGCAACATAACTTCAGTTGACTCCTTTATCAAAATTTTAATTTTAACGTTATTTGGCGGCATACGATCAAGCTGCGACATACTTTTTATCTTCTATTTTTCTTGTGCAAAATTACACAGCTGGCAAGATATGAAATTTAAATGATTACTCGCTACCATTAAGGTACTATGTCTACCTATTTACTGCGCATTCCAATGCCTTATTGCTTCATCCGCAAAGTGGGCGAGTGACACTAATAAGGGCCATAAAAAATAATTGTAACAAAAATAAACTCCCCTTTATCGGTCACGTTCAGTGCGGCGTTGCCACTTACGTTTATTTTTACCACTTAAGTTATCAATTAAATTTTCAATTGCTTTTAGCAATGTTATTGTTGAATAATTTGATACAACAATAAATTGAAACAAAAAAAAAGTTTTTATGTTACATGTCGAACAATCAACATCTGTCAAGGACGTTTTTCCATATTTTATACAAATTTTAAAACTTCATAGTTTTTCGGTTACCAACTTTGACATTTTTTTTTCGAAAAAATTGTTAGGTTTGTGACTCCTACCGTAAGGAACTTTTTTATTCAAAATAATGTTTTTAATAACAGTTAAATTTACGAAAGTTATTTCCCTACCACCTTGCATATGTCGAAGATTTATTAGTCCTTAAGTTTTGTAAATATAACAGAGCTTACCATAAAATGAGAGACAGAACCATCTTAAGATAAAGTACTGTTGAACGAAGTCATACTTAAGTGGTTATGTGTGCAAATTATTTAGGGCTGGTACTTTTCTCACGGTTTTTAAGGGCACGCCAGAACCGGGGAAGTTAAGACAAGATAGACAAAGGACAAGAAGTTAGACAGATGAGCAGAGGAGCGGCCGTCAGATAGTGATTTTGCTAGTCTATCTTTACATTCTTTTATTATTAATAAACACCTTCGATTAACCCGGCGTTGAGGCGGTGAGGTATGACATACCCCAGCCAAAGTAAATTATGAATTTTAAAGAAACGTATCATCCTATTAATTTAAGCATCTATGTACCTTCGAATTAGACTTCATAGATGGAGTCACTGACAGGATAATCTCAACAGTAGTCATTTGTGTATTTAGTATGCAACTGAAGTGGTCGGGGGTTTACCATACCCCAATGTACCAGTGACGTGAAATAAGGTGAAAAGGTGTTTACATTTCTAATAGTGAAAATTTCGTTTATCTTAGTGCTAGTGATTTCATAACTCAAAATAGGTAAACTAATGGTATTTCAGTCTACAGTAATCATTTTACATCCTGGTATTTGAATTAGATTTCTTCAATATGTCTTATGAAAATGAACAAAAACGCTTGACTCAAATGTGAGCAATTTATGATGATGATATACCTGAGAATGCCGAGGAACCCTGAGGATCTGAATCGAATGGAGAATTGCTAGACTATGGGAGTGTACGTTTATCCAACTCAGACAGCGAACAGGAAATTGAGCCATCTGAAGAAATTGAAAATGAACACTACGAATCTCTCGATGTTGATCGGCCTGCAAATAATTCTACAACTAATGATCATCCTACATCAACAAGTAATATTCGGCGACGGTATATGTGGGGTAAAGATGAGAAAACAAAGTGGGCTGTGTCACCCAGAAATCAAGCTGTAAGAACCAGAAGCATAAATATAGTGACATCTACCTGGTCCAAAGAAAACAACAACAGTAATAGCAGCCGAAACGCCATTAGAATGCTGGAGTCTTTTTGTGGGCAATATTATGTTGGATAATATTGTGAAATACACAAATGAAAAAATAAACTATAAGTCACAAAATTACGCTGATAAACATATGATATGAGAAACTAATATAATTAAATTGAAAGCTGCATTGGGACTTCTTTACCTTGCTGGAGTCTTTCGGTCATCAAGACAGAATCTTAAAGATTTGTACTGGAGTTGATATTTTCAGATCCATAATACCTTTGAAAAGATTCCAGATTTTAGTTGCATGTCTTCGTTTTGATTGCGTAGGTACAAGAAACGACAGGCGTCGTATTGATAAATTAGCACCCATTAGAGCCATATTTGAACGGTTTATTAACTACTGTCAAGAATGTTATACTCCATCAGAATATATGACGATTGACAAAAAATTGGATGTGTTTATGGGCCGTTGTGGATTCAGGTAATGCATACCCAATAAACCGGCCAAATATGGCATAAAAGTATTCGCGCTTGTAGATGCAAGGACTTTCTACATTTTCAACTTGGAGGTCTATGTTGGTAAGCAACCGGATGGATCTTTTTCTTTGAGCAATAAACCAGAGGATAATATTTCGCGACTCATAGAACCAATCAGAGGTTCAAATAGAAATATCACTTTTGATAATTGGTTTGCAATCTATTCTCCTCTCATAAAACTTCTAAAAGAATATAAACTCATTGCTCTCTGTACTTTGAAGAAAAATATATGTGAAATACCTCCAGTGATGGTGGCAGTACGAGGCAGAGAAGAAAGAAGTTCCATGTTTAAATTCTAATCCGACATTATACTTGTTTTCTATATTTTCAAAAAAGGAGAAAATGTTCTATTGTTTACCACTTTACACCATGACAGAAAAATAGATACAGATACAGATGAATTGAAGAGATCTGAAGTTATCACGTTTTATAACTTCACTAAAAGTGGAGTTGACATTGTAGATGAATTATCTGGTACCTACAGTGTCTCTAGGAATAGCAGGTGGTATCGAATTCAGAATGCATGCCAACAGATTAGACATACTCCAGAAATATTTTCAAAGGTGAAATGGAATTGGATGCGAAGGGTACAGGCATGCATTGACTGTAACAGGGCACATTTTGAACATTTACTTTAGGGTATAATACACTTTATATAAAAAAATAAGAAAATATTTTAGAAAGATTTAAAAAAATGACTTTACCCTGTAATACGTCGGAAACGAAGCGTTTACGGACACATATTTGTATGAACTTTTCTTCTGTATTTTACGTATACTATCTGCTTTAGAAGATTATAACATAGTTACCAAAACACCCTGTATGAGAGAAGGCGGTTGATGATCATAGCGATGTGGCAGGCAGAGCTAGGTCACCAGACGTACAACGTCATTCTGGAGCGGGCAAATAGACTCCTCGTTATCAGGGTGACATGCGCGTACAGAACGGTCTCCGACGCAGCGGTGATGGAGTTGGCTAAGAGATCATCGGTGAGGATCCGCGTGGAGGAGAGAAGGATAATATGGAAAAGAGGGAAAGAGTATAAGAACGACCCAGCATAAGGCGGTGGTTCGAGTGTAAGTGAACGATGTCGGGATACGTATGGTCGCAGGTATTTACAGGGCACCACGTGTTCGGTAAATACCTGTGAAGAATTGGAGTGAAAGGAAGTGACCATTGCTGGTTCTGCGAAGATGAAGCATAGGACGTAACGGACACTCCGGAGCACACGATATAGGAGTGTCCAGAGTGCGAAGGAGATTACGCGGAGGCCAGGGGAGAGCCCTTAATCTGGACCGAAGGGTGATCAGTTGTGGAGAGTGAAGAAAAGTGGAAAATATTCGAGCGAATTGTGGAAAGAATAATGTGACAGACCCCGACGGCATACCGAAAGGCAATTCGAGGCAGAAGAGAGGAGGTGGTTTTAGTGAGTAGGTGGGCGCATTAGCTTACGCTTAAATCCCACTCTACCCGGCTATAATATCGGCAGCCGAGTGTCTTTGGAAGATTTCCACCTCCTCATAAAAAAAAGATGGCAGGGCTACCAAAATAAAAATTTTATAATTAAATGTCGCGATCAATAGTCTTTCCAAACAAACGTATGGTGCGGTATATTGAATCAATTCATTGATCTTTACTTTTTTAGACAGAATTTGAATTCTGAGAACTTCTTAAATTTCGAATTAATCGAAGTTATCGATAATATGTCCCTAGTCGTAAGAAACACTTTGTAGTACCAGTGCGACCGAGCACCTATTCATAATTCAAGATGCGTCTTGTAAAACTATTCTGGGGCAGAGTAATTGGATGCAATATGAGTTATGTAACCGTATACGGGGCGTATTCCACGTATTCCAAATTTCCTATATTGTTATCTTATTACATATGTTACTGTATTATACGCCTACCTTAATCATTAATTGTAACGGTATTCTCAGCAAGGGCTGGTTATTTCCACCCATTCTTAGTGGGGGGTAAGTCCCATTTATCCTTGGATAAGGAGCATTTTATGTAGGGAATTTCCAGCCATATTCTCTGTCGGAACTTTATTATTGGAATACAATTACTTTAAATATAAAGTTCTGAGAAAAACTTAACCTTACAATTTACGCGCTACGCCTTAAAACCTTAGGCAGCTTGGACACCGCTAACTGTCTCCTAGGGAAGGTACGCCAATGAGCGCCAACCCTCACTTCTAGTATTTAAGGAGTAATCGGAAATGAGATCTCGACACTTGATGTCTCACCCCAAACACAAGGGGGGCACAGTTGAAAAACAATGCCAAACGTTTAATTTATTTGTCTTTTTACTTTAAATGCTTGCGTAAGGACCACAGCTATTATTGGAATGTACGGACATAAGAAGACACTTGGAGCTTGTGTTGAGGTATTTTGAGTTTTCGTAGGGAACGAAAAACATACACTTCTACAAAGTAGTGAGAATTTTATTGAGTAGATACTTATGGTACGAGTGAAAAGAATGAATTAACTTACAAAAACTAAAAACCAAGCCAATGCAATTGACCTGCTAACTAAGGTTCTTAAAAATTAGACAAAACATATGTGCAAGCAACAAGAAAGAACTTTCACCAAGGACTACCCCAGTCTGACATCATAAATTACAAATTGCCAGATGAGTCCGCATATAGCCCTTTTAGAAGGCCCTCTTAGAAAGAACCCAGAAAATCGCTAAATTCTTGCAATATAAACAAAAAGGCAAACAGAAACAAAACATTCAAAGTACAAGCAGTGTCGCATCATAATTTCAACAGCTTGATTACACTTTAAGTTATATTTAACAACATATAAAAAACATACACTACACGGTTAACTAAAATTCTAAAATAGTAATTCTAATAGTAGTATAGTAAAATCTAATAATTGTGAAGAAAAAACAAGTGACCGTCGATAACTCAAATTCTTCCAAAAATTGTACCTTTCATAAAGTTCGGGAGAAACGTCGACTGTTAGTGGTAAAAAGCGAATAATAAAGACCTTACTAGGGTTGTCAACGAAAAAGGCGCCAGTGGTGATGTGTTTTGTGTTTTTTAAAGAGACTCAGGCCGCCTGTCCCTTTTTCTTCCCACTGTCATCATAAAAGGAGGGTAATGACTAATTTATATTGTCTAGGTCATAAATTAGTCTCATAGGTTGTCTATAGTGCAAATGGTGTTTGGTCTGTTTTCTTTAAACAAGCAGATTTGTATCACTTATAGACGGTGTTGTATATTTTTCCTACAAGAAGTGATCATTTTGGCAAAAAGAACATTTGTGTTCTGGCAATCTAGCACTCCCAAAATCGAGCACTTTATCGCTCACCAATTTGAATTGTCATGTTAATATTAAGTTCCTTTTATAAACATAATTAGAATTCTTTACTAAACATTACAATACCAACGTTTTGTGAGTAGTTCTTGATTGTGTTATTTCGCGACTTGCATCAAATAATAAACACAGAACTTTAATTGGTGTAGTCGTTAAAATTCAAGAAGATCCTGATGACAAGGTGTAAATCGAATTATCTCACCTACTCGAAAACTAGTGCTCATCGATTTCAACCGTTTAGCTGGAAACCAGAAGTACAACTCCAAACCAAGGATCAACTCTGAAGACTTATATCTTACTGATATATTTATATATCACACGAACTTACTGATATATATATATATATATATCAGTAAGTGTTGAGTTATCCTTTCTTTATTCCTTATACCCACTTTTTACGTTTGACATTGTGGTGTATTTATGGTAAGACATCTTGACAAATTTAAGTTTTTTTTGCATCTTAAGTAGTTTAGAATAATTCTATCAAACTTTTATGGATCATAACTTAGATGAACTAAGTGATATCGTCAATAAATTTGATAATTTGAATATTAACCTTCAAGCAGGTGCGTACCAATCTGAATCAGCAGCAGTCGCGTGTAACCTTATAGATCTATTGAATGTTTTACGGGTTTACAACCCTAAATTCGTAAGTATTCATTTATTTTTATCATCTTTTACAACTAATATTAATAATACATTGATAATAATGATAATTTAATATTATATAATAAAACACAGTTTTTTTTGGTTAATTAACAAGCAGACAACACAAATTTTTCCTACGCCTAAAATAAAATTTAAAATTCAAAAATAGTAACTTAAACAAACCCTTCTACATTAACCCTAAATTTTAATATTTAAAATACAAAATTATGAAGCCTAAAGGATTATATGTACAATGAGTCCATAAAGTGTCCATACATTAACCTTTTTTTCAATATTCTTCTTAGTATATTTTGTTTATTTGAATTTAAGTAGAAATATTTTTCAAATCAATATCGGCAATTTCTTTAGAAATAAGAAAAATAAAAGTGAAGTGATTTGAACACTTTATTTCGAAAATAAAAAATTAATTAATATTAGCGACAAGAAATTATGTAAAAAAAGTCTCCATACACTAACATTTCTTTAATGAACTTTCTTAAACAACTTTAAACAACTTTCTTAAAATCTGATACTTTGTACAATTACCATTTGCTCTAATAATAGCATTAAGCCTTTTTGGAAGACTCAATACAAGCTTTCTTGTAACTTCTGGTGGAATACTCTCCCACTCTTCAATTATCCTCTTTTTGAGACCTTCTTTATAACGAATTTGATGTTTTCTCACCCGACGCGATAGCTCTTCCCACAGGTGCTTAATTGGGTTCACGTCAGGTGACTGTGATGGTGTATGAAGCTGTTGGCGGACATTATGAATCATCCATTCACGTACGAGTCTAGCAGTGAGCTTGGGATCGTTATCTTGTTGGAATAAATAACGCCCCTCAAGACCAAGTTTTTGAACACTTTGTTTTAAATTATTTCTTAAAATATTTAAATACGCATGCTGGTTCATAATATCGTCAATGAAAACTAAATTGCCGGTCCCATTAGTTGATATGCACGCCCACAATAGAACATTAGCTCCTCCATGCTTTACCGTAGGACAGACGTTTTCAATTTTCAAAGCTATTTTTTTTTCTCCAAACTTTATCCCGGCCATCTGATCCGAAAAGGTTAATTTTCGTTTCATTGCTAAAGACGACGCTTTTCCAATACTCATTGCAGTTCGTAGCATATTCCAAGGCAAATTCTAATCGTTTTTTTTTCTGAAATCAATGGCTTTCTTCTCGTCATTGAGCCGTTATAGCCCGTTCGATGCAAGCAGTTCCTAATTGTTTGAGGATTTACGTTTTTTGAGAACTCTTCTCTGACTTCATTAGCGAGTTTAGGTGCACTTATTCTAGAATTAATTTTAATTTCTCTTACGATACTAGACTCTTCCCACGCGGATAACTTTTTAGATTGACCGGAGCGCGGCCACACTTTATAGGTACCGGTGGTTTTGTTCTGATTTATTATGTACTGTAGAGTGGCATAAGATTTTCCAATTATTTTGCCAATATTTTTAAAGGATGTTTTCTTTTTCCGCAAATCTACGATGATTTTTCTAATAGAAATTGGAATTTCACGGTTTTTATCGTTCGTTTTTTTTCTGCTACTGTACGACTAAATCACCAACTTTAAAATAACGTTTTTGTGAACAAACATGATTCACTTGTTTCATGGGTAACCTGACCAAATCCAGCGTGATAAAATATTAATAATTGATAGCACTAAATAACGTTTCCTTAAAGTGTATGGAGACTTTTTTTCACATATTTTCTTGTTGTTAATATCGTTTCATTTTTTATTGTGTAAATAACGTATTCCAAACGACTACATTATTTTTTTTATTATTGTATTGCGGAATTTGGTGTTACTCAACCGTCGCGGGCGGGGCACCGGTGTCGTCCGGGCCAATCTTGTTCCTGCCTTGTCGACCAAACTTACCCTTTCCTCAATGGTACTTGGGGAGTCATTCCCTTTGCTTCTTAACAAATCGAAGAAAGCTTGTTTACTGCTTCTTAAACTATCGTAGGCCATTCTTTATTATATATGAATTTATTAATGACAGAAAAAAAATGATCGCGTATAATTTGCCAAGGGCTACCACCTAAGTTTTTCTAAAAGATCCCTTACGGTACTTTTACAGCTTAACCTAGGAAACTTTGGAAGTTAACCGAATTACAAAGAAGAAAAAATATTTCTCTAAGCCACTCTACAACCTAAGACTAATTGTACAATGCCGTTCTTATGCTAGGTAAGCTACAACTAACCTGTATGTCTCTTCTTCGTTGCCGGATATAGCACTAACACTCCCGAACTCACTGTTTTACCGCGTGTCGATTATGAACATTCGAAGGATTCGTCGGGTGATCAACCAGTCGGGATCAGATACTTCTTCCGGGATTTCCGCTCGGCCCTCCGGGAACCACTTCTCCGATTCATTTACGGGAAGCACGTAAAGAATAAGAGAACGCGTGAGCCGGTAATTGAGAACCAAGAGCAAGGTCTTAAGACGCGGGGGTGCAAGATTGCAAGAGAGCTTTTTTTCATATTGCAAATTCTTAAATACCCCATCAACTGGAGAACAACCATAGGCATACTTAGACTATGGGGTAGTTATTGGTCCAATAACTACTCACCGCGTTAAAGCGTAGCGCTCGGGAGGCACGATTTGGCCTTTTTTGGGTCTTTCGGTAATCGTAATTGCACCCTGGTACTAGTTCCGACAACAAATTCGCTGGAAATTCCACCACTTAGCTCATCTACTATCCAAGGATAATGGGTGAAAAAAACACTGTGCTTGGCGGAAGTTACTTCTCGAACTAGTGACACTCATAGGCGTATCACGAGGATGCTGGGCCCGAAGATTACACTTTTTTTAATTCTAAATTATTCTCCGCGTAACTCCTTAAATTAACAAAAATTTACATTAAAGTCCTGAAAAACATTAGACAGTACCATGTAGCGAATGTTTTTCTTTAACTTTTTTAAAAATTGCAATTATTCAAGACCTATAGGTTCTGTGGCAGGCATATCCACAACAATTGTCAGGGATATTGCTAATAATAATTTGAAGGATACTTGTAAATAAATGTAAATTAAAAATCATATTAAAAAATGACTAAGTATGGAGACTTTTTTGACTGACTGTATATAGAAAACTATCTATATACAGTCTATTTTTCGAATCAGTCTCTTTATCGAAATATTAATTGCAATCAAATGTAGTGTGATTCCTGTAAATATGTTTAGAACAAGATACACATTGAATTTTAGGCTTTCTTCTTTTTTTAGCGGGACATATTTTGCAGCTTCATCTGCATGCGCTGGATGTGGTTGGTTCAGAGCTTCTTAGCTCCTCATGTTCATCACTTATGTTCAAGTGTTTCCTAATATTTCTTTTGAGGTTCCTTGGGAAATTGACCATTGTAATTCTTTTCCGTATGTATTCTTTTGCCAGTTACATTCCTAATTCTCGCAAATATTTGCGCTTTTTGTTTATTATTACTCTGTATCCTCTCAAAATTACCATGGCATTTATTCCAGCAATATCTAAAAGACGAAAAAACAACGTCAAAAGTCATCTATTATTTTTTCTTGAAATTGAATACCTCTTTACTTTTTTATCAACTTCATCAAAGTCGCCTTTTGTTTTATTATAGAATATAATTATATAGTTGGCTTACGCTGTTCATTTGTACTTTCATCAATTTCAGCTGCATTATGAAGTAATGAGATGAGTATCACAGATCTATTTTTTTTTTGGCACATATGACACAAGTGTTGTCCTGTCAGGAAATTCATACTGGCTGGAATACCCTGCTCTACCTTTTGCTAAAAAACATGGAGGTATTTTGTGCTAACTCTTCAACCAAAGAAACGCTGGTATACCAATTATCTATTATCAAATTTCGTGCTAT